>NC_041360.1:9215951-9423451 GCF_900634415.1 Cottoperca gobio | reverse complement strand
GTCCCAGCAGGTCGCCCTACACCATACTTAATTAGCAGTCATTACTGGAGTTAAACAGCTGTGACACTGGAGCGAGCCGCTGGGGACGCACACAGAGCTCCTGCAAGCAGATGATGGTCTTGATGTCTGCATCCGGTCCATCTACATAATGCATCATGAGATATATGCAGGCAAAGAGGATGCTTTCAACTCCCTGTAGGTTTTTAAGGAGCCTCACATTGATCCATGTTGTGTGAGCTCAAAGATCATCACTACATTAATGCTACATCACATCTTCTTCTCTATACGTTTATTAATATTATCACTAAATGATCTGTTTGATGTAGTCTTGTTCAGTCATTAGCTGCGGTATAAGTGTGTTGCATGAATGCACACTGCCCCCTATTGGCGAGCTACTGGCACCACATGTGATACAAACAGCAGCTCATTACTTCCGATCTACAGTTGATCTCTGCAGTACGCACAAGTGGGATTTCCCCACAGCGGGATCTAAGGATCCTTGAACAAGTTCATGGCTGTTTCTGGCATCATGAATTACAATCTAGCTCTAATTACATTTTTTAAAAGTTGCCAAATTACCGTATGCATAATGAGTGTACATTTAAAATGCTAATTTCTCTTACTGCAGTATTTTCTACCTATTTACAGTGTAAACAGTTACATAATATAGTCTACATTTGAATGAAAACAAGAATTTAAATGGGGCTCTGGTGCTGCATGCATATCTGTTTCCAGGTCATTAATGATGAGAGGCTACAGTTAGAAATTACCCTGTTAAGTTAGAAAAGACCCTGAACCCCCAACTGGTCCAGTGAAGCTTCGAGGTGGGACTGTGAGCTGGTTGTTTGTAAAGGCCCAAAATCAAAGATACATATTTTTACCTGCAGTGTAGTTTATCAATCTAGATTTTTTTTTTTTGTGAGAGCTGCAGAGTGTTGGAGTTATCGACCGTAGAGATGTCTGCCTTCTCTCTAATATAATGTAACTAGATCGCACTCGGCTTGTGGTGCTCAAAGAAAAGAAAAATAATTTGAAAAACTCAACCGTAAAGTGTCTTTCCAGAAGTCATGACCTAGTTACTCAAGATAATCCACAGACCTTGTTGTGAGTAGTTTCATGTAGGAACTATTTTCTTTCACCCAACTACACCCACCAACCGCATCACCGTGCAGAAGGAAGCATCTACTCATGGACGAGAGGCTCGTGCTCACTCATTGGTGGGTGTAGTTTGGTAGAAAGAAAATAGTCCCTACATGAAACTGCTCACAACAAACTCTGTGGATTATTTGAGTAACTAGGTCATGATTTCTGGAAAGAGACATTGCTGTTGAGTCTTTTTAAATATATATTTGTGTCACAAGTTGAATGCCATCTAGTGCAATTATCATCAGGAAAAGGCAAACATCTCTACACACAATATCTCCAACACTCTGCAACTCACGACAAAAAAAAATCTGAATTGATAGAAAGCACTACAGGTAGAAGGCAAAATACGTACTTTTGATTTCTGTCACTATAAAAAGAAAAGCATGTCCTATGCAGATGTAATGTACCTTTCAGCCATTAGAGGACACTGTAAGTCCACAAGCAGCAGCAGCAGCATAGTGCACAGGAGCAAACTGCACCCGACTACAAAAGAAAATATTAAAATAAATAGTTGGAGAAACATCATTGGACAGTTTGATTAGTACAACATGTATGTGATACATGTGCTATAGCTCTCACAGTCACCAGATCTCAACCCAACTGAACACCTTTTTGGACCAACATGTTAGACATGTGTTCAACACCAGTACTCATTTATATCAGTTGCAAAATGTAATGAAAGTGTAAAAGGTAAAAGTTCTTAATGCAGAACATTTCCCCTGTTTTTAACTTCTTTATATGCAGTTGGTTAGTTCAGTTCAGTGGTTCCTAACCTAGGGGTCAGGCCCCTCCACAGGGTCACATGATAAACCTGAGGGGTCTTGAGATGATCATTCAGAGCGGAAACAATACATGTTCTGCTACAGAAAGTTGTAATCATTTTGGGACTTTCGCCTGATCTTTGCTTTTCACTAATCTTGGCCTTTTTTTAATGAAATATTGGATATTAACTCATCATATTAAGTCTTTGGGTCTTAAACAGTTTTTGAAATGAAGCCATCTGAAAGGTTTAAATGGGAAATCACTCTTTAGTGGAACTTTAATGTAAAATCAGTTACACCATCTATAGAGCATTATGAGGGCCGTTAATTATAACGCATTTATAAGAGGGAAATATTGAACTTTTTTCTCCTCCACATTTGTCTGACAGCTTTAGTTACTTTTTAGATTACAATTTTTCATACCCTTCCTGTCCAGTGAAAACCATGTATCTCCAAATTTGGTGATTTTATTATTTTAATATTTCTCATAAACTGAAGGATGAAGTGTTCTTTATGGGCTGAGCAAATTCTCCTACTTTTTAAGTTACATAAACTATTGAAAAACCCTCTTTGATCAGCTGGAAAATGCAAAACAAAAGCTAAACTGAAAACAAAAGCTGTTTTTCTGAGCTGATGAAAAGTTCACCTTTTAGAGATACATGGTTCTTACAGTACAGCAACACTACACCCATCTGAGGATCTTATATAATATGATGCATTGCTGTAGATTAAACTACCCAAAGTATATAAAAAGAGAGAAACAAGGAATACTTTTCTTTTTGATACTTTAAGTTCATTTAGCTCGGGGGTGTCAAACTCAATCACAGAGAGGGACACAATTAGAAACTGGGACTACGTCGAGGGTCAAACGGGGTCAACATTTATGGAACAGGATATAATTGGGCCTTGAGTTTGACATGTCTGATTTAGCTGGTTTTACTTACATACTTTTACTTAAGTAAGGTTTTCAATGCAGGTATTAGTACTTTTACTTAAGTATAGGATCTGATTACGTCTTCCACTACTGGTTTTTAAACATGTATATCATTTTGTAGTATTTGCTGCTATCCGCACAAACTTGAAACCCTGATATGAGCAACGTCTTCACATCAAATCTGTGATCATTAGATAACAATTCAAAAAGAATGACAGCAGCATGAGGCAATGTTTACTCAGTGTCTATCAGGATGGATGATACACTGTGCCTGTGTATATCCTCTTGCGCTACAGGATACATTTCTGATGAGCTCTCAGTACAGAAGGCGAGGGAGGGGGAAGGTGGTGGGGCTGAATCTGGAGGCGGAGCAACACAGGAGCAGAGTGTTTGATGTGACAGCTGGAGATTGTAAGAATGAGGGGTGACACAGAGCTCCAGCTTCCTCAGCCTCGGCCTGGTCACCCAGTCAGACTGTCAGTCAGTCACTCCAAGATTCCAGCTCTGTTTACTCTTGTGTTATTAACGTGTGTGTGTGTGTGTGTGTGTGTGTGTGTGTGTGTGTGTGTGTGTGTGTGTGTGTGTGTGTGTGTGTGTGTGTGTGTGTCCGTGTTTATCCTCAGGCAATAGATCTAGGAGAAGTGACAGTGTGGCGTGGCCCTCTGTCAGTCGCCTAGCAAAGTGGCATGCGTGTCAGCTCTCCTGACAGACGCTCTCATCCTGCTGGCCAACGATGGCGGCTGCAAATGTGGGACATGTCTTGTGACAGAGCGACACAGCCTACACGACAACCTCGGCGTGCAGACAGGACACGAGCAGTCAAGTTTGATGTGAGGGGGTCACCGCTGAGGGCCCGGGCTCTCAGGAGTGAGTGAAAGCTGCAGTGATCCCTGCACAGCTGGAGACGCAGCGGCGATGCTACACCTCACTTACAGTCTTTTGTTCCTAAATGGATGTAAGAGAAACCTGTTCTTGTGTCGAGAGACGGGCTGACACGGTTCTCCACGTGTAGCATGTTAACATCAATAAATCATTACCAAACTCATTCTGGGACGTTGTTAACAAACAAGACAATCACTGAGAAGATTGTCAGGCCTCTTCATGCCACCATACTGCATTTAATATTTTGCTGAATCCTGGATTCTTTTATTGTAAAAGATTTAATGGTTTCTGGCACACAACATTTACGTGCAATAGGAATCCAAACCATCAAAGATTCTCACAAGGGCACATGACAGATGGCAGAGAAATGAAAAATCAACTTCAACATTGTCTTTGAAAAAGGAAGCAGAAGTGTTTGTGTATAGTCATTATTTTTTAATAGACTCGCACTAACTGGTTAGAGATAGAAGGTAATCTCTTGAAAACACGACAGATTAAATATTATAAGGAGAAGAGAAGAAGAACTTTCTCAAAACGGATTTGGAATAAGAACTGAGATCCTTTTTGGAGGTAAAAGACATTACCTGTTAAGGCACAAATTATTATCACAGGGGTGGGTTAATTTAGCTTTCTGCTTGAGAGGGGGTCGTCTGGCTTTTATGGCAGAGTATAGAAAGTTGTTTTTGTTTACTATCAGCCCCACATTTATTTTCAGCTTTCCATTGCAGAGTTAGGAAAGAAAAAGGGATCAAATAGTCACAATTAATGGTTCCAATGTTCATATGTGGGTTATGAAGGTGCTGCTATATGCATCTAACTTCCATACTAGTTATACATCATAACAAACAAATAATGTGTCATTTTAAATACGGTGTATATTATTATATTTCAGCCTTTAGTTGCGTCAGAATCAGGCATGCGGCTGAAGACAGGGACCACACAGGTAGACATAAACGTTTACACACATTTCATTACTATGTACAGATTTACTTGTAATTTGCGTATTGGTGCCTATTGTGAAAATTATTGCCGGTCGTGTGATATGATAAACAGCTCTAGAAAAGCAGCTACATGCACCTCTCAACTACTGTTTCCAAGGAAAGTTTGAACCTCAGTTATGTCGTTTTTGTTTCAAACCCTCCCATTATGCAGTTCTTGTCTTCCGCCCACAGATGGTGCTCTTTGCCACACCTGAGCTTTGACTCACACCACTGATCTGTGCTCACATCAAGATCCTCAGGTTTCTTTTCAAACTCAGACAGATAGATACACCATCCCCTCCCTGTGTGCTTGAGTGCTCCAGCACTCTGCTCTGCAAGGATGCACCACACCACCTCCCAGAAATGCGCTGGCCGCAGTTTATCATTGACTGTATTGGGAGCATTTAATGGCACAATCGTGATGGATTCTGTGAGCACTTGATTTATTGATCTCTGTCCTCAGCTAAGCTGTGAATACTCAAATAGTTACCAATCACCTCCAGAAATCACCTCCCCACACAGTCTTTCTGTTCTAAAGTTGTAAATGGTTTTCGTTCTGCGCCACAGGTGACTTTGAGGCAATAATTGATTGACTTTTTTGCGAGATTACATAACAACAAGTGAAACTGTGAAGTGTTCTTGTGTTGAATGTGGCCATTTGAGGCTGTCGGGGACTTTATGCATCCATCACTGAGGAAGAGGAGGGTTGAGGAGAACAGCAGTGGTGGAGAGGAAGAGGGGAGAAGCAGAGGGCGCCTGACAGATGGGCTTAGTGAGTGAATCATTGACAGGGGCCTGCTAACGGATGCTGGCTCCATCAATAGCTCAAAGCCTGTGTGATGAATTACTGCAGACAAACAATGCTGAGTAAGCAAATGTGTTTTTAACAAAGCCAGGTGAAAATATTACGGCTTCTTTTCAGCGCTTCAGACATCAAAATAGAATCTGTATTTGTGTGTGCCTCATTGTTTGGGCCACAGCATTTCTATACTTGTATCACATTGATTCTGTTTTTATCTTTACATTTTTATCCTATTATATTTATTTTTCAAATTCTTAATGTTCCTCTTATTGTACTTCTTGTTGCAAATTAACCATTTTAGCATAGCTTCAATGTATGGCATGTGAGACATAAAACATTTGAATCTTGAGCTTCAAAAGATCTTTAGGTATTATGCATTTTTTTCTTTTAACACATATATATTTTATATCTTAAATAATATGATGTAGATGCAGAAAATTCAGGTATGTCATAATAAATATTTTATAAATAAAGTGATATGAAACCGATGCAAGTTATTAGAAACCGGTGTCTTTTAAAGGGTAAATACATAAAAGCACATTTACATAAACATATACTCTACACTCTTTGTTTAATTTATAGCAACATTTATAATAATAGTAATAATTCTTAAGATTTTAATTCAAACCAAACTCGCTTTTTTCTGCATTTTTCCAGCAATAATCATCAATGTATTTACTTTTTTTTTGTTTTTACTATGTGTGTTTGTCACTGCTGTTACTGCTGCACTGTAAACAGATTCACCACTTGTTCTTCTGTTGTATTTCTGACAAAGCAGCTGCTCAAGGAGCGTTTGCTGCCCTCGGGATTATGGGACCTGTAGTATTAAAGCACACTTGCACTTACCCCCACTAACCAGGACTGAAGTCTTCAGGAGTATTACTTTAACAGACACTGATAATAACAAATAAAAAAAACAGACAATAATGTCAAAATTCAAACTTAAGTTATTTTCCAAAATCTCAAAAAGACTAACCTCAATAATGTTGACACCTCCCTTTCCAAGCAAACCTCCCCCCCCTCCCTCTGTGCGTCTCCTCCTCCCTATTACTGCAGACTGAACTCCACCAGGTGCTGCTGGAAACAATGGCTGGCCCATACAGGGATCAATGCCAGGCCACTGATGGGCTCTCATTCCTTCACCAGCAGACGTGATAAATGACAGGGCACATATGTTTCAGCAGCCTAGACTCTAGCCGCCAGCCTCCTTTGTCTCCACATCTAAAGGGAGTTATGCTGTGAAAAATGTAATGCCACACACTCACGCAAACCAAGCACATTTAGGAACACACACACACATACACATTTTTGTCAAAAGCCAGGATATGCTGTATTGTGTATCTATGTTTAGACAAGAACTGATGACAAAGACTCACTAATTGGAGGCAAATCCCCATTGTTTATAATAATAGATTCTAGCAACTACAGTAGGTGATCCTTTTGAAAAAAAATGTGTCTGCTCTCCTCCTCTTTCTTCTCTTCTCCTTGGCAGCAGTAAATCCTGATGTCTATACAGGTAGCAGTTCTCTGGCCCCTGCCTGCCGTGTCCCAGGTGTCTTGTCAGCTGTCAGAGACGTCCGACAGCAGACAGGGATGGCATGACCAGCGGGCCGGGCCGTGTTGGACGGGTCAGCCGTCAGCGTTGTGGACAGACAGGCATGTGGCAGTGATCTCCCTGTGACAGGCTGTCAGAGCCGCTGGAGAGCCACCAACCAGCGCTCGCCCCCCTGTCATCCCACCTGACTACAGACAGAGGAGAAGCTCTGAATTCTCAACTTGGCACCCAGACTCCGCTGCTTCCTCCCCCTGCTGCTGTACAGTGCATCCATTGTGGCTCCTGATATTCAGTTCTTTATCTGCGAAATGCATTGCTGGCTCAGTAATAGTGTCGCCCTGTATTAGATATTCCAATTGAATGTTGTGAAAGGGTGATTCAGTTCAAGTGCCTTTACCTGCTTCACCTCTTGGAAGTGTATAGCTGCAGAGCAGATATAGAGAAGCAGACAAGTCTTACAAGAAGAGGAGATGCAAACCTGTCAAATAACATAATTGCCATTTTATAACAATACACGTGTCTCGAGCTGCTGATCCTTTACCCTGATGGGTTTGTGAGCTTGAGTGTGTGTTTACTCCAAACCACTCTTTGCCTCCCATTCTCTGTGTCCCTGTCTGACAGGTGACATTTGGAGAGGTTCAGGAGATGTATGTGCCATTTGTATCCATGGCAGGGTCAGGGCATGTTACATGACCTGCAGGACAGAGAGCTAGAGAACAGATACTAATCTCGCCTCAGGGAATCAATACGGCACAGAGAGGCACTGGTAATTGACCGCTGTCAATCAATCAGTGCTGTGTTTGTGCAGCCATTAAACGTCTCTTTGTGAGAGGAAGTAGTGTAGACGGGCCGAGATGGAGGAAGAATAAAAGCTGGGAATTTCTCTCACCATTTATGAGGTTAAAATCTACAGTAGTGGACGAAGTATTCAGATCTTTTACTGATGTAAAAGTAGCAATACCGCAATATAATAATGAGTAATGAATAATGAGTGCCTTTACTGACTGTACTCTTCACTGTGGTATTGCTACTTTACTACAATGCATCAGAGCTGATCATATGTTTTGTTTATAAAATATCTTAATCTGTAACTGTAAACATATACGATATTTGCCACTGAAGGAAGTATAAAGTAGCTTAAAATGTTAATACTTAAGTAAAGAACGAGTACCTCAAAGAGTACTTAAGTACGTTACTACGACAACATTTACTTAATAACATTCCAGCACTGAAAATCAAACACATCTGTGGCTTCATCCATTTTTATCTTTTTTTTGCTAAAACCAAACTGCCATGAATCCATTTTTTAACACTTAAGATCATCTGTAACTTGCAATGGGAATTTCACAATAGACTTACAACATTGTTTCATGACTTGATAAACATGGCTTCTCACTTTTGGGTTTGGGGACATTGTGTAGGAGAGAACCTCAGTCAGGTTTTTTTTTGTCTCTAATTATCTGAGGAAAGATGCTGCATAAACACATTGCAATCATGAAGGCATTAGTAACATAAACAAGAGTATTTCCATAAACATGTCTGTGACAAGAGTGATTGAACACCAGTGTGTTCGAGCTACAACGTCTCACTGTGTTAATGGGTGGCGTAGTTAGCTGTGTCTGGACTGCTGGTGCACCACAGAGGTTACACACATGTACTGTAGATCTGCACAACAAAAACACACTCGGACATGCACACACACGGAGACACGCACACGCAGTACACCAGAGGCGTAGGCTACAAATGCATGTGATGTTTTTTACAGAGGAGGTGACATCAGAATATGCAAAAAAGACTTTGCCGCAGGCCAGAGATTTTTAATGATGAATCCATTCATTATAGAATAAGGTCATTATGCTTTTGTTGTCATGAAATGTACACATTCATCATCAGTCCGCCCAGGACCGAGTGCATTGTCCCTCTTCTCCGGACGACCTTGAAAGGGAAATTTATTAAAGCGAAAAAATAACAAACGCACACAAATACAAACACAGACGCAGCGCAAACATGTGTACCAGTGCACACATCAACATCCCCAAGGACAGCAAACATACACACCATGAAACATTTTACTAAACCCTGTCCATTTCATCACATCGTTTATAAAGCGAACAGAATGATGCTTTTTTTTCTGTGTATTGTTCAGCTGTTTCATATCCTTACCAAGACTAAACCAGATATATGAGCCTGTAATGAAACATTTTATGCTAATTGTATTTGTTTATGAGCAAATTAATGGCAGCCGTGCAAAACGGATGATGATGTGAGCACATACACAACATGATAGGATTCCTGAGGAATTCATTAGCTGTTTGCAGGTAATTAGAGGAAATAATTAAGGTGATTAGACGTGCGTCACGTGCACGTATATACACACACATTCACACACTTACTGTATACATCAAAAGATCTTCCCCAATACTACCCATCCCTGGTTTTCTGCAACTCTTTGTGGGAAGTGCTGACAGTGCTGTCTAGAATAACCCAATCACTGAATACAGAGAGATTTTGATCCCCTCTTTCTCCCCTCATCTTCGCCTTCCTCGTATAGGTCTCCTGTTTGCAAGGTTCCCCTCCAGTCACAAATCCCTCATAGCGCGTCTGGCCACAATCTGACACATGCAGAGGTGGCATATTGGTGCACCAAAGATACAATCGAGTGGAGAGCTCTGGCAACACAATGCAGGAGTGATAAATCAACAAGCTGGAGCTCCCCAATATAGACAGCACAGCATCACAGACAATAGCCTGCTGTCCATCTGAATAGCGGGGCGGTAATATACACACACACATATATATATATATGTATATATATATGCATATATATATACATATATATTCAGCATTCAGTCATGCACGTCCAGCAAGAAATCAAATGTTCATATGTGTAGCAGGAGCTGTAACACGGAGGCTAAAACCCGCTGATTATCTGAGTGTAATAAGCAGGCAGCCTCTTCTCCAGTGTAATTGGTCTGCAGTGGATCTGCAGCCGAAGCTCGTTAGTGTCACAGCAGAAATAATCACGCAGTAAAAACCCCTCCTGTGACTGATCACCATATATCATACACATACACACTTACAGATGCATGAATGATTCCCTCACACACACACACACACACACACACACACACACACACACACACACACACACACACACACACACACACACACACACACACACACACATAAGCTCTTGATAGGTGGAGCTTTAGTGTTATAATGCAGATTGGTGTATTAATGCAGGATCTAAAAAGCGAGCGTAATAGGGTGCTGTGCGAGTTGGAGGCGATTTGATTTATTTGGATACATCTTTGTTGCTGTTCTGTGGTGCAAAATTGTTTAAAATGTTGCTTTGCTTCTAGAATCTCAGGCCTGAAACACAGCAGCAGCTGCTTTTCCAAATGCAATTCTAAGTCTCATCTTTTCTCCACTGAAATATGAATCTCCTAGTGACATACCGTACATATGAGTCGAATATCATCTGTCTCTCCATCAAGTTCAAGAATATGAGGTTTTGTTGATGTATGACTTGACGCTGCAATGTTTCCACCAAAAAAGGATTAATTTCTCTCACTTTTCCCTCTTTTTAAACACCTCCGTATCTGCATGTTGTTCTAGATATGGGAACAATAAGAGAAATCTGCTCCTAATTCCAGCCTTACAGCTGCAGAAAATATCCCTGAAGCCGCTGATGTGCCTTAGAAAGAAAATGTTCTACAAGAGTGCTCCTATGAGAAGAAATGGGTTAGGTGGCATTGGAGCTATTACAGTTAAAAGAGTGTAGACCCTTTCATTGTTTAAGATGAAGGTGAAAGGCGGTGTGTGTGTGTGTGTGTGTGTGGGCGGTGACTGATGATCCTGATTCCAGAAAGGGGACCTACACACCGTCTGAAACAGAATCAAACTCCGACACCCAGGTATACACCACCTGCACCAAAAGTCATTTAAATGTCCTCCTGGGCCATCGTGGCATCAGGAAAATTCAATCACCCTGTCTGCTGTTGGAAGGAGGACAACGTTCCCCAAGATTACTTGCAAAGAAACTTAATAGCTAAGAGCATTAAATGCTGGTTGTTGCTAGCACTGCTGCCAATAGTGAATAAATGATTTTGGCAGTGTATACAGACAGGGAAATCAATACCAGAGGGTTTTCTGTAGCGTTGGGCTTCTGTATTCATGTAAACATGGGAAGTGGTTTTCCTCACACCTCAGAGCGAGATTACCTCTCACCACTGGAGGCTTGCCCGAGTGCAGAGGAAGATGCAGCTCTCAGCTTGAGTCTGCCACCGGCAAGAAGATGATATTTGAACATCACCTTTTCCAAATACGACATATGCAAATATCAGGCAATTTTTCTTTTTCTGGTTGCCCACGCTTCATGTTGGGGGGGGGGGGGGGGGGGGGGGGAATCACTGCTTTGATAAGTGAGTATTCAAGCAGAATAACTGTTGGGCATTTAGTGACAGCTGCCTAGAAGGCTTGAAATTGTGTGATCAGTGATAAGCTAAGGCAATATTTCATGAAGTGTCTCTGTAATATGCTTAGTCTAAGCTGTTGTTTCTTTTGCTCTTTTGCTGTCCTCTCCCCTGTTGTGACCCCTCTCTCCATATCTCCATCTAGACTTCAGTTAGGGGGCAAATGGAGGGATGGAGACGGGAGGAGGAGGAGGAGGAGGCAGTGTTGTGAGGGGGCTACTGCTCAGCCATAGTGACCGGGTGAAAAGGCAGTGCAGATGTAATTTGTCCTCAATGGCTGTTTGGGAAGAGTAATTGTGGTGACATTGGCGGGTCGATAGTATGGATTTTTTGTTTGGAGTGCCCTGTGTGTGTGGTGCTAAGGGGAGGCCAGGAAATATAACACTGCTGCTCAAATACAATAAAAATGGATCGAGGGTGTGGTGGTTGTTTGCAGAGCTGGTAGCCATCGTTTGGCTGTGGATGTCATACTGTAGCTGCTGCGGTTATCAAATACACCCTGCCGTTCTGCCCTATTAACGCCAAATGTTCGAGGCTTCAAACAGGTTTTTCACACAGGTTTAAACACTGGAACAAAACCATCAGTTGAGACGTGTTTTACCGGAGCAAATGTGTGTCCAAATACAAAAGACTAGAAACAAATGGAGATTTGTTTTTAAATGTACTTTCTGGGAAATTGTGACATATTTGACATATACATGAGATATAGGTAACGACTCACCACTCAAAGGTTGTTCAGACGTTAATGCTACATTGTGTTGCTAATATAAAGGGAGATGTAGAGGTTTTGGTTGGATCAAATGGGTTGGGTGGTGACCCTTTTTCTAGTGATTCTACAATAGCAACGGGGGGTAAGGAAGAAGCCTCAGGGGAGGCCAGTGGACGCCAGCTCTGGTGTCCCAGTCAACTTTAACATGATCAGGCAATGGTGTGTGAGCACAATGTGTTTTGTCCACCCTAAGAAATGTAATGAGGGAGAAGAAAAAGGGTTATGTCACAGTGGAGAGACATACGTCTGTCTGTCTGGCATTAGATGGAGCATCTTGGGGGTTCAAGGTCAGCATGTACACTATTGTGCTTTTACAAACGCTCACATAAACATGCACATGAAGAAACAACCCTTTAAGTTACCTTCAATTAACCAGGAACAAGCCTCTTTGAGATCTAGCCGAGAAAGGCATATGCATGCTAAGTCTCACAACAATCTGTGACACTGACTGTACTCCTGAAGGGTGAGTTTGTGTGATCTGTCTAATGTATCTAGTACCTTTATTCCCCACCAAAAGTAGTACGTATACCACTAAAAATAGGCGATAGATTCATTTCCTATTGCCAATAGACAAGTATGTGTTTCTGTTTTCTTTCTGGTGTGTCCAGTTGGACTCCATCAGAAGCAGGGTTAGTAAACAGTGAAAATGGTTACTTCTTGTTTATATCTGTTACTTATTCAGTCACTCTCAAAAACTCTCAAACTAGAGTTGGTGATTGTTGGAAAGGTGGAAAGATTTGAATGTAATGTGTTTTACAAAGATCAGAGAGGTCAAATGTGTCCGTCGATGAAGTCTAGGGGCTTTAATAAATGATACAATAATTGTCCAAATAGATTATATTTAATATATATTTACTTAAATACTTGTCAGAGCAAATGTTGCGTGTCCACCCGGGTGTCATGTTTCTATCCACTGGAGCCGATATAAACCCGTGACTACTGCAAAATCTTTTCCCCCGGAATGAATGGCGATTGTAACCTTTCCAACTGAAGACAACAGCCAGATGTTAGTGAGTGTTCATGGCTTTTCAGTCCAGTTGGAAAGTGGCTTGTGTTAAAATGACTGCAACTCCTTGTTGCCTCCTCAGTGCCCTCTGCTCATCTTGAGGTGTCAGTAACACCTACAACTACATTATTTATTTGGCATTCATCCTGGTAAACAAGTGCCACCACGATGATAATGAACAGTATGTGTCCCGTCTTGATGGGACGCTTCCCACCGAGCCCGGGCCACCTCATCAGACACAGCCAGGCCAGCCTCGTCTGTGTCACCCCTGTCATCCCACATCAGATGCTGTTTCACTCCAAAGCGGTGCTCTTTGGGTAAAACCATTAACAGAGTCAATGGACACAAACAGGAGCACATTTTGACACTCAGCCGCCGCTCTGACGTAACCGAGCACGACACCTGACGTGGGGAAAAGGTCACACGACTCGTCAAAGAGACAGGGGTGCCTCAGATGGAGGACGCAAGGACTCAAAAACGGACGCCTCCCAACGGTGATGATGGACACATGGCTGAAGCATGGCCTTCTGGGAGCGGTGGGAGGAGTGGACGTCCTGCCAGGAACTGTCCCTTCCGGTTCCTCTGTCCCGCTGACGAGTTGTGTCCTCGCTGATCTCACATGATGAGGGTCACGCTAAGAAGGCAAATCAAATGTGGTTAAGTGTGGACAGTTCCACATGTAATCAGAGCGGGCATGACTGTTGTCGGTGCTTGTAAAAGTTTAATAGCTATTCACATGGTTGCTAATCAACCTTACCAAACAGTGCTTAAATAACAATGTTTTACTCTAAAAAGATTTTTTACACCATAACATCAAGTTGCATTTATTGCTATAATCATTACGTTGTTGCAGCTTCGGCAAAATACATGATATTCCAGAGCCCTGCAGCACTTTAGCAACAGATATTAGCTGAGCAAGCTAAGCTACGGTTTGGATGATCTTTGAAAATTCAAACACGCCTGTTTGTCTGTAAAATGGTCATTGTTTGAAGTTGTCTTAGTTTACGTTGTCTGTATTGTATTTGATGCATTGTTTTTACCTTCTAGGGCAGATCTCTCTGTCTATTGCTGTATACTTGTTGAGAGTTCGATAAGAAGACCAACACCACTCTCATATCTGTCTGTTAAATATAATGCTACAGCAAGCTGCTGTCGCTTAGTTTAGCATAAATACTCTAAACAGCTAACCTGGTGAGGTAACAAAAGCTAGTCAGAAACTCTAAAGCTCGATAATTAACACACTACCTGTGTTTTGTTAATGTTACAAGACATTTTGTTACCTTCCGGCAGAGCCAGGCTAACTGTTTCCCCTTCTTCAAGTGTGTGTGCTAAACTGCCTCCTGGCTCTAGTTTCACATATACTGTACAAACACGAGACTGGTATTAATCTTCTCATCTAACTCCCAGAAAAAAAGAAAATAAGGGTTGTTCATGGTAGTTTCTTAAATGAATCTGACTCTTTAAACATGTGGTAAAAAACAGAATTCATGCCACATGGTGGACACTGCATTGCTTAGTATATTCGTCAGTTTTTTAATTTACTCATGTAACAGTAGATTCACAAAGTGTAATAGGAGCAGAGTGCCAGAGGCTGATGACACAGAGAGACTATAAAGAGCTAGTGAGGCAGGGAGAGAAAGAGGAAGAGGGTGAAAGAGAGATAGAGTCTCTGGGGCCCCATTAGAGGCAGTTCTGAGGGCCTGTGACATCTGACTGGATCAGTGTTGTTCAGTCAGAAGCTCTCCTCTTATCCACTCCTCTACTGGAGTCAATAAACACATCACCTACGCACAAACACATACACACACAGTAACTGAGCCTCTAGGGTGAACACCAGATTAGTTCATTTAGAGAGGGTTTGATTCTTTCTCCTTGAAGGTACACAGCTTACTAAGGACTTAATGAGAATGTCAGTGCTATTGCATATATGTGCTGCACCTGGAATTGGATTTTTTTTTTTAAAGGGATAGTCGTTTTGGAAATTGCTTTCCTTTTTTGCCTGTAACTACAAATCTGTTTGTGTGCTGCATAGGATGTAAATGTTTGAAGGAAAGTCAGAAGAGGCAGTTAGCAAAGACTGCCGGCTAACTTGACAGAAAAACCAACTGACGAGCCGTAAACACTTTTCTATCCGCACTGACAGTGTGGTGGCACCAAGCAGGGTGAAACTTTGAAAGTCAAGCGGTCCTTTATCCATCCCTGCTCTGACCTTTCTGCTAGGCTGCCCTGTATTCACTGGCTGTCAGTGTGAGTTTGTCAGGAGCCATCCGTCTCTGTCCACCTCCACCCCCCTCCCCAAATCCCTGCCGACCCATTAGCCGCTAGGATCCGGGGGAGCGGCGGCATGGCTGGCCTATGGGGGCCTCTCCTCCCTCCCTCCTCCCCCTCCGCCCTGGTATCCACATAGCACGCAGCTCATCCAGGTACCCCAGAGAGAAAGAGCTAGCTGGCTATATATATATACAGTATGTTGCAAAAGCATCAACACAGCACTACTGTCTGACGTGTGACCCATGGGAGCTGCAGAGAGGCTGATAGCTGCTGGGACAGAGGGAGAGCTGGTGGCATCACTGCAGGGGTAATGCTGCTGCTCCACACTGATCTGTAGTGTCTCAACTCAACAGTCCATATGTTTATAAACCAGATGCCAGTTGCACCAGCTCTTTTTTTAAAATTCAAACTTAGCCTAGTTATAATGCAAGGGTTTACTAAGACCAACACACAAACCAATTCTTAGGTAGAGATTTGTTTTTAATAAATATTTGTACCAAGTTCCTGCCAGGTGTAACGGTAACTGTTAAAAGCTATCGTTAGCTTATATGTGAAAAAGTTCAAAATGCTTTTAAATTATGATGTAGCGTTTTTTAAATTACATTACACAAAATGAACACAAGCGTTACAAAACGTTGCTCGGTTAGATTAACATATATATGTTTTGCTCATTCTATACTGCCGAACCACCAACTCTAAAACACATACTTCTCCATGAATGCATATATAATTTAAACTACGTTTTTCCACATGGGAAGTCGTGTGCATGATATAGTTGCTTTTGATTGGACGGTGCTACAAATGTTCCCTTTGCTAATAAGACATTCCTTAAGTTTGTAATGGTGAAACCCCTTTTAGTAAAGACTCTACATACAAACATAGTTATACATCTACAAAAAGCTGGTGTAAACCGAAGTAAAAGATGTGGATTCCCTTATTTATGCTTGATATATGTCATATTAGAGGTACATTTTTCTTACATAATGCCGATTTGATGTTAAAATCTGTGTTGGCCTCAAGCTTAGGGAGGGAGTAGCAAACTAGAGACAGTCAGAAATTAATAGGATGATAGAAAGGAGAGTGGGAGGAAGAGAAGTAAGTGAGAGTTTGGAAAAAAGTGATGCAATTGTGAATGATAGAAGGATAGATGGATAGCCGGAGTGATGGAGGAGGAGTAGAAAGGTGGAGGGAGGAGAAATAGACAGTGAGAGAGGGAGGGAGGAGGCAGTAACATGTGATTAATGGATGGGTGGTAGTGGGGAGGTTGAGGCAGACTGGGAGAGAGCAGAGTGACAGTAATAAAGTGAACCTGCCTCCCATTCATCTCCCTCAACCCATCTCCCGTCTGACTGGTAGGGCTTTACACACTCTGACTAATGCCACGCTCCGCATGCGGGCACAGACAGGAGTGCCACACCGCTTTTGGCTGCTATACGCCGCCACATAAATGAACACGCACCCTCTCATGGCCTCCCATCGGCGGTTTGCAGCCCGTCCCGGGCTCAATCATTCATCAGTGATGATACCTGTCTGAGAGATCAACACTACCTCATCGCCTTTTATGGCTTCTAAATCATATTGTGTATCAGACTCATCTGGTGTAAAACAATTGCTATCGTGCTTTAACAACAGGTCAAACATGGCGGTCGTGATCGCCGTGGGACAAGTGCACTTGACCTTTCCCAAATGGAATGTGAGCTTTGGTGCTTTTCATATCCGAGTCATAGAGTAACAACGTGAGGGTTTGCTGGTGTTTTTGTACATTTCGCCCTGCTTTACAAAGATGAGTCTGCTAAGCGGCGGGCTAAGGTAAACAGTGGTGTTTAGTGACCTTCCCTCTGGCTACCGTGATGAGAAGCATATCCCAAATGTAGCCTCATTAACCTGTCCTGAGCTGTTTCAGGTCACGTGTTTTACATTGATTCTGCACTGGGGAAACGTAACCCCACAGTAATAGGGTTATGTTAGGGTTGTTACCTCTGCTCATAACACGCTGCCTTCACTTAGACTTTCTGTAATTATAATGAATTAGACATGGCTCACAGTGGAGAAGATGAACCTAAATATTCATCCCTCTGGGATTGTGCGTTGCATTTAAAGTAAACCTTCCCTGACCTTGCTTGTGAGTTGAGAGCGTCTCCCACATCCCCCAACCCTCCCAAATGAATATATTATTAGAGTCACTCCTGCATATGTGCAGGTGAAAATAATGTTGAAATAACGTGTAGATGAGTGATCATTCATCTTTCAGTCAACTTCCACCGCGCACCAGTAAATCACAATGTTTGAAACGCTGAAGCCTCAAGCGAAAATAAAATGTATGACTAAATTGGCTTAAATTACTTTGGCACTGACTTGATAAAAGACCCTCCATGTTATTTCAATCATTAGTGGTTTTAATTGCTCCAAGGTATAATGAACACATTACTAATTGATAAGGAAACCAGTAACAGTAAAAATCCCTCTCCAATGGGCCCCACCTGCATGGGGTAAATCTGTCTTCATATCAGCCACATGACTTTTGCCCGGGCAGACAATAGATTAAACAATGAATGAATGATTTATTAGCTGTCGTTGTCATGCTATTTAGATGGATGGGTGTACACGCGGCATGACCTCACTTCCTTGTTCTCTGCCTTGTATTCGAGGGTATGAAGAGAGGAGGGGGGTGGACGGGGAGATGTTGGCAGGGCGGGGCGGGTCAGGCACACCACTGGCCACTGACAGGACCCAGCCACTTGATCAATGATCCCTGGATTCGATATTGTGCCGGGGCGTGTGAGGCAGCTGCGTCTGAACTTCAAATACACATGGAGGGACAAAGGTGTGTGTCTTTAAACGGTATCTGTCTTTGTGTGTGTGTGTGTGTGTGTGTGTGTGTGTGTGTGTGTGTGTGTGTGTGTGTGTGTGTGTGTGTGTGTGTGTGTGTGTGTGTGTGTGTGTACGTACATGTGAGTTCAAAGCCCAGAGAAGTAACTACCTTTACTCTCTCTAACCTTACCTCCCCTCTCTTCCTCTTTCTCCCGCTCTCAAATGGGTTATTCTGGCGATGGCCCTGACAGGCCATGGTTTGGATTTTGATTTATGTTCCTGTGAAGCTCAAATCAAAGATTCCATCTACTGCTGCTTTATGGCAGCTGGGATGATGAATGGTGCAGTCTCTCGGTCAAACCAAGCCTCTGTGTCTTTGCCCCACATTTTAATTGCTAAAGTAGCCAGTCATCGCTCAGCCCTCCTACCCTCTCCCTGCCTCCCAACCTCATCCTTTCTCTGCTTTTCATCCCATTGTCTCTCACCCTCTCTCATTCACGCTCAATAATGTACCTTTATCCCTTCAAAAGGTCTGGATGGCATAATTTTCCTTAATAAAACTTCAAATTTGCCCCTAAAGAGTAATCATGTGAAAAGAATAATAATCAACCCCGGTTTATCCAGATATTTAAGCAGGGAAGTCTAACAAACATCCCTTAATATTTAGAAACAGTATCTGTCTTTTCATCTCGCCTTCATTATTTTACACCTCCAGCATTAGTACATGATATACAGCAAACAAGTCTGATGAGGGGGAAAATTCATTCCTGCATCAACATAAAAAGCCACTTTATTTGGAGGAAGAATGCGTAGATGTCAAGCTCTGATAGAGTTTATGTTTTCTCACTATTTTTCAAAAGTAAACACATTCTGCGTTACATGACATTACTAAGTAGGTTAAGTATAGCCCTGGGCCATCATCCATCAGTACAGAATGAAGCGAGCATATTCTGCTCGATGAGAGGTGAAAGTTTTCCACTGTGCCACGATGACATTTAATTTTTCACATCTCCTGCGTGTTCCTGGGATGAATTTTGGCAGACCTGGTGCAATTTAGCTGCTTGGCAGTTTGAAATTGGGCGATGAATCACAACGTGGATTCAATGGGAGCCAGTCAGTGTACAATATTTTCTCTGTGTCAGAATGGAAAGAGAGAGAGAGAGAGTGAGACACAGAGAAAAACAGAGGGAGAGAGAGAGCACTGCCGAGGCTTTAGATTGTGTTCTCCAATCATCTTCCGCTCACGCAGCCTATCATCCCTTCCTCCCCCTTCAAAAAAAAAACAAAGTGCAAGAGTCGACCATTAGAAGAGGAGCCGTGTGTGGCTGCAGATGTCGAGCACTGGCGGAGGTCTTTAAGGTCTGCAGTTGGATATTTTGACAAAGAGCAGTGAAGAAAGAAATCAATAAAGTCAGGACTTTGCCAGTCACTGAGCAGAGCGGCGGAGAATGCAAAGCTCCACTCCAACCCCTAGACAAACTCAAAATGAGCAACCAATAGACTGACACTGCCTCTGACACAAGCCATTTATTAGCCTGGCAGCAGAATATGGTGGATTGCACAACTGATGGTCTGTATCTGAGAGGACCACACCTGAGGACAGCTTGTGTGGTACTACTGGAGTGTGTGATAATGACTAAAAGTGTGCAATATACTGTAGTAACCACACTGAGAATGACATTTGTTCAAATGAAATACCATCCTACAACCTAATCAATATAACCAGGCATCACAATGCACTGTAAAGGACTGTGTTCAAGCCCCTTGTTTGATCATCTGCTCCACTGAGCACTGAAGAATGATCACCTCCAGTGGTGCTGTTGTGTGTGTGGGACTGTGCACTTTGACCTCCCCGTGAAAAGGGCACGAAAAAGCAACAGACCTTTTTCTCCAGTGATCTCACACATTTGAATGCTCCTTTGTCCCGTGTGATTGCTTTGAAAGGGAGAAATAATCATAAATAATGATAACCCTGCAAGTAAAATAAAAGTCAGTAATTAAAAGCAAGCATATAACAAGCAAGCAAAATAACATGAGTCATAATGGGTTGGATTAGACAATGAGCGTAAACCAGAAGAAGCATATAATGTTTTAATTAGCGACACAGATTATTCATTTTAAATTCCTCATATAGTTTCGTGAAGATTGAGCAAATGACTGATTACTGTTTTTGGATTAAGATCCATTAAATTATTAAAGGACAAGAATATATTGCAAAAAATTAATCTAAATCTTTATATTATTCTTCACAAAATGTTGTAAAGAAATGTTTTAATTACCCACAAAATTATTATTTCAAACTAACAATTGAAGTAGATGCTGTATTTGAAATTATTAATGTTTTACTCATTATAATTCATAATTTGCGTGCCTCTTTTTATGTGACAATAAGCAATAAAGAGAGTTTTAAGACATGAACAAAATCTTTCCTGCTTAAGTTACAACTGTTTTGGTTATTTCATACGAGAAATGATTCTGTAATGTTTTGACTGGTTTGAAACAGTCAAATTAAATGTTGTTTTTTTGTTTGCTGATGTTGCACAGACACTGTCAGTCAAATCTGATCAAACCGCACCCACACATTCCTGATGCCAAACAGATTAGCTGAGTTGTCAGTGTTCAGCTATTAATGAATAATACCGTAGGATGTTTTTCTCCTAAACTTTAACTTTACTTGTTGCTTATCTGGTGAATATCGTGAATATTACATTTAATAGAGCAATAGTAAAAGTTGAAACAAAGTGTCAAGGCCCTTAATTAAAAAAACTGTAGCAGTGTCTGAGACCTTTTGTAGAAGTTAAAACTGCTTGTAACGTAAAACAAAAAGTCATTACCCTGAATAAATGTTCATAGTTTTCCAGATGATATGGTTAATAATTACTAGGGTTGTAAATCACAAGTTTGATCACGATAGAATAAATTCGATTCGATTCAGGGGCCTTCGATTGATATGAGACAACATCATATGCCCATTCAACACAATCAGTTACATTTATACCAACTCATATGATTTGATCATTTTATTATTTAGATCTGTAGATAGGAGGCGTGCTTAGGCGGAAATGCTGACACAGATAATTCAAAATAAAGGCATATCTTAAACATGATGATATGCATCGATGCTTTCACTATGCAAACATTTTAATGGATCGTTTATCAGTGACGCGATATATCACACATGTGTCATCACACACCATACACACACAATATATACCTCTAAAAGTCATTCAAATACACCAGCAAATGACAAACTAATAAAGACAGCAAACTTAGCATTCAGATTACTTTTAAAATAACTTTTTGGTCCGTTCTGTTTTGGACATTGGACACAGAGTGCAGTTTCTTAACAACTGTTGTCCATTAGAATGGCTTAGTGAAGTCTGTAGGAGGACTTCAGTGAGAACAGGACCCACACAGTGTCTTTTATTTCTTGTAGGACTCTCAACGTGCTAGACACATCTGGCCTGTCTGCTCAGCTCACTGAACCCCCCGTCCTGGATGTGCGAGAGCCTCCCTTTCCACTGTGTAAAATCACATTACCCTAAAGTGGAAGGCGAATGAAAGGATAGTGCTGTGGAATGGCCATAGACCAGTGAGTTGTCAAAGCCATTTACGTTTGTGCGAGAAAGAAGATGGAGAGAGGAGAGAGAAGCAGAGCAGACTGAGCAGAGTTCTTTCAAACAGTGTTTTTCCGTGTTACAGATGTGCTCATCTTTCTAATTCTAGGATTACGAGAACGCCTGCATTTATGTGTCTCCTGCTTGTATATCGATCGACAAACAAGGCATATCCCCCTCTCCTACAAAGTGACCCCGTGTCTCCTCCCCACCTCTTGAAGATGCATACTTTATGACATCGGACTGGAAAATGTGAAGTGAAATGTCTTTGTACGTGCATGTGTGTTTAGATGTGTTTTTGTGTGTCATTGTGTGTATACGTCCGGGGCGTGAGGATGATTCAAAGTGCCATTTCGTTGTGTGAGGACAGCCTTCACAAACACACTCGTCATGCAGAAGATGTTGTCATCCTCCGCCTCATTGTTTGTGTAAGTGATGTCTCCAATCACCATCAAACACGTGGAGGTTCCACCCTCCCTCTGTCACTCTCCTTCTCTGCCTTCTCCTCCGATTGTACAAATTGTCCCATCGTCCTTCTGCTCCTGCAGCCTCGCATCCCTTCTTCTATCGCTCTCTGCTCAAGAGGTTCGACTTGAAGGGCGCATAGATAGCAACATAAACAGTGAGTGTAAGGAATGAGGTTAGGATGTACTAAAAGGCCTGTGGGAAAGAGGAAACTTTGGGATGTGACATGAAAGGAATATTTTGAGACTATTTGGGCCATGTTGGCAGATATGAATGTGAACACATGACAGACAAGCACATTCATGCATGCAGTCCAGTTCACGTGTCTTTGGACTGCAGGATGAAAACCAGGTAAAAACGAGAAACAATCACATTCAAACCAGGAGCTCTTTATCATGAGGAGAAGACACCGCTAACCGCTGAGCCACCGTGTCAACAACACCGACTGTACAAGAGCTTCCTGTTTACCTCTTATGAGAACATGCATATATTTCAATATGTATAATAATAACTGTGTAAATGTGTTGCATATAAGAACACATGTTCTGACATACATATAGAGATGTGTATGAACATAAATATAGTATACTTAAAAAATAAGTTTGCCCAATATATTAGTGTTTGCATGTAAAGATATACAGCAATAGAGCACTTAAGATGCAGCATATAAATGACAGCATTTAATATAGTATATTCATTAGTCACATACTCATTGTATGCAGGGAGTATGTGACTAATACATAATAATCATAATATAAATACGATAATTCAATGCATTTATATATCCAGTATATTATCACTGTTTAGAATAGAATATATCTATATTGTCCACCAGGGGGGAAATGTGTCTTTGGCTCACCAAACACTAAACACAACAACATAAAAAGCAGTTAGTAAAAACAAACACAAAGATATATTATATCTATGTTATATCTATACATATATTACACAACAGTTCATGTCAATGTCTGTGGCCTAAATCTTCTCAGTCACTTTGTTGCGTTAAGAATATTGATGTCACTTAGGACGAAAGACTACTTAAATAAATATATCTATTTATTTTAATACTTCATAAACTAAATAAAGCATTTAAAGACCCAGTGGGTTTGCTGCAGTGGTGGAATGTAACTAAGTATATTTACTCAAGAATTGTACTCAAGCTGAATTTTGAGGTTCTTTAATTGAGTATAGTTGTGTGATTTTTACATTATAATAGTTTATTTGAGGTTTATCAATCTGGATTTAGAGTTCATCATAGCACAGAGACGGCACTGGTGAAAGTTACCAATGACCTTCTATTGGCATCAGACAAAGGACTTGTCTCTGTTCTTGTCTTGTTAGACCTCAGTGCTGCTTTTGACACTGTTGATCAGGACATTCTACTACAGAGACTGGAACATTGTGTTGGCATAAAAGGAGCCGCACTAAGCTGGTTCAAGTCCTATTTATCTGAGCGATCTCAATTTGTACTTGTTAACGATAAATCCTCCATGACAGCCAAAGTCAGTCTTGGAGTTCCGCAGGGTTCTGTACTTGGACCGATCCTTTGGGCAATATTATAAGGAACCACTCTATAAACTTTCATTGTTATGCGGATGATACCCAATTATATCTATCAATTAAACCAGACGAAAGCAATCAATTGGCTAAACTTCAAGCATGCCTTAAGGACATAAAAACTTGGATGTCTATCAACTTTTTGATGTTAAACACAGACAAAACTGAAGTTATTATACTTGGCCCTAAACGCCTCCGAAACGCATTTTCTAATGACATAGAAGCTCTGGATGGCATTAATTTTGCCTCCAGCACCACTGTAAGGAATCTTGGCGTCATCTTTGATCAGGATCTGACTTTTAACTTGCACATAAAACAAATCTCAAGGACTGCCTTCTTTCATCTACGTAACATTGCAAAAATAAGACACATCCCGTCTCAAAATGATGCAGAAAAACTAGTCCATGCATTTGTTACGTCAAGGCTGGATTACTGCAACTCATTGTTATCAGGTTGTCCCAAAAAGTCGCTTCAGACTCTTCAGTTGATCCAAAATGCAGCGGCACGTGTATTGACAAGAACTAGGAAATGGGATCATATTACTCCTGTATTAGCTGCTCTGCACTGGCTCCCGGTAAAATACAGAATATAATTCAAAATCCTTCTCCTGACTTACAAAGCCATTAATGGTCAGGCTCCAGCATATCTTAAAGATCTCATAGTACCTTATAAACCAACTAGAGCAGTGCGCTCCCAGACTGCAGGGTTACTTGTAGTTCCTAGAGTCTCTAAGAGTACAATGGGAGCCAGAGCCTTCAGCTGTCAAGCTCCTCTCCAGTGGAACCAGCTTCCAGTTTGTGTTCGGGAGGCAGACACCCTCTCCACATTTAAGAACATGCTAAAGACTTTCATTTCATTATTTGTACTATGTTGTTTATCCTGTACACATGACATCTATTGCATGTCTGTCCATCCTGGGAGAGGGATCCCTCCTCAGTTGCTCTCCCTGAGGTTTCTTCCATTTTCCCCCCTTTAATTTTGGGGTTTCTTTTAGGAAGGTTTTCCTTGTGCGATGCGAGGGTCTAAGGACAGAGGGTGTCGTAACCTGTACAGTCTGTAAAGCACACTGAGACAAATGTATAATTTGTGATATTGGGCTATATAAATACATTTGATTTGATTTGATTTGATGATATTGTAAACAAATAAATCCAATAGTATAACATATAATAATGTATTAATAAGATCCCTCTCATTCTGCTGCATAATGAGTATATAAAGCAAAATGTTGCCTGTGTTGCTGCGTAAGTGGTCATCCCTTCTTTCTACGTTAAGATTAAATTAAAATAATTTCTGTCTCATATGCATCATTTTAAAACCTCAGTCTTGTCCTGTTCTGTGGATGGGGGAAACCTGAATTGCAACCTGAAAGGGCTTAAGCATGGTTGTCATGTGATTTCAGACATTTGATGTTGTTGAAAGTCTTGCTGGCGCACTCCTCCCCGTGCGTGTTACACAATACTTTAAACAGGTGGAAAAGCTTGTTGGCAGAAACTGCCTTAAGCTTTTTGTTCAAATTGTCCAACAGAAGAGATCCAAACACTCGTCTGATGTGTTGGCATTTTCACGTGGATGGCAGAATTCTAGATAGCAATTTGAAAACTTTTGACACCTAAACAGTGTTTATGAATGTGTCCGCATTAGCGTGCCTTTAAATAGGACTAAGCTTAATTGGCATCACAGACGCATTTGCAGCAAAAAGAAGAAACCATTACTCGTATGCTGTTGATTTCACTGTAGTTGTTTGTATCTCTGTATAGGTGAGTACTCCATTAGCGCTGTCTCTAGCCGTTATAATGGAGCCAGTGAAGGCTTTTGGCAGGCCCATTACAGCACCAGTCCTCCCCCCCCCCCCCATTTCACTGCACACCCACCTACCCAAATATCTCTTCTCATTACCTGATCGACCTGTTAGCATTTGTTACCAAAATCTGTAGCCGCTCCCCGCAGAGTACTTCAGATAGATTTCCCATTTTAGATCAGACCAAAGTGGAGTCAGCTTCGATTGGAGCCGACATCGGAGGAGTTCTTCAGGGCAAACCAGCTGTGACTGGGCTGATGTGTAGCTGTCACTGTGTCGTGACATGATATAATATGAAATTATATTGAACAACGCCGGTTTGGCACTAAATTGTTAGCAGGGCTTCAGGTCTGACAGCAGCCAGTTTATGGCTTTAATCCCAAGGTCCTTTAAACCTTGTTTGACATAAATTGAGTTTGGCTTCTTGACGGAGAGAAAAAAAGAGCAATGACAGAGAAAACACTTTCCATTCTTCTGTCTTGTTTGGTTGAAATGGAAAGTTTTTCCGTCTGTGAAGTTTCATTTACTCCCGAGCCTCACTAAATGTAGATGTTAACGTCAAAGTAGAGCAATTCAGTATCGTTGCTATCTGTAAAAGCCACGACACGATTTTGACAGCGTATAGGTTAGATTAATCTTACACCATCTCACAGATCACATGCCTATATCCACATACTGCATCATCTGGACCTTAAATTACAATACTGAAGCCGAACAGCTTTAGACGGTCATCTCATCTCATTGTTAGAGCGTTGACATCAGCCTGTGATCTGTGATAAATCTGCTATGTAAAGCTCAATGAAAACCCTGAACACAGGTCTGAGGGACCCGTTACCATGACTAATGCCCCGACTGACAGCGAAAGATAAGACTCATCCTTCACCTCAGCCGAGCCCATTTCTCAGCAATAATGTTCATAATGGAGTGCTCCGGTGTCGTTATTGTGTGAATAATTTAAATGGTGATTTAGGTTATTGGGCACTGAGGTCGCAGCCACAACACCTACCTACCTGGCCTGATCCAGATGTGATACAGCTTTACTGAACATGCTTCTGAGCGGGACTATCCTGCACAGAAGCAAAAATGGCTGGAGATGACCGAGAGGCGATGATTTGGTGTGTTGCTTAATTAGATGTTCTGGCGACATCTGTTTTTAAGGGGAAACTGCAACTCTGGCACATTAATTCACTTTGTAATGAATGACTGAATGTCAATGCAGGCCGTGGAATCACCAAGAGGGAAGTATGTGTGTCTGTCTGTGTGTGCAACACAGTGATGCTTTTCCATCTGTTTGGCAAAAACATTCCTCCTCCAATACTGGCACCATCGCTGCGCAGTAGCCAGAACGAGGAGGGATTCAAGATGGCCTAATGCTGATTGGAATGCCTTTTGAATAGGAAAAATGAAACAAAGATGGAGTGGACATTACGCCGCTGAATCTTAGTTAAGGACGCTTCACAAGTGTGTGACAGTGTCATTAATCTCGTGAAATTACAGACAGAGAAACCAATACAACAGAATCAGAGGCTGCTAACAGAAAATGTACATAGAGAGAGCCTTTTTTTTTTTTTTTTGCTGAACTGGAATCCTTTGAAAATGCATACAAAAGGATGTTCATGACATACACGTCACGGATGGAGACATTTTACCATAAAATTGTCATTTTTATACCAAAGCAGAAAGAGGGTTTTTTTGTCCTAAAATCTACATAACTCAACTAAATATAATTTGCTGTGTTCCAGATGGAACTACTAGCCATGTTTTTCTCTCCAGCAGGATAAAAATGGGACACTGCTTCCTCCCTGAGTGACTGCCTGCAGTCCAAGGAGACCACTTGGCACCTGGAGTGACAGGCTGCCATCAGCGTGTAAAGATGCTAATATGAATTCTGATCACTCACTCATACAGGCAAGGGAATTACTGCCCATCACTAGCGTCTAGTGATTCTCCACACATGGCAAAGTCAAGGGGCACGCTGTAAAACCCAGGTAAATGGAGTTGGCACGACAGTCAAAGCCAGATTCCGCTTGACACTTCCTTCCTAAGTGATAGTGCTACAAGATGTGCTCTATAATGTAATAAATTGGGAGCTCTGCCCTCAAGATTTCAGGCTGATGAGAAATTTCGATGACAAATCCATCGCTTAAACTATCTCTGTCCTTCAATCTTCACGCCTGCGTGAGCCCAGGGGGGGGGGTCAAAGGCTAATTACCAAACAGGATAAGAGGCAGAGAAGGAGAAAGACAGAACCTGCACATTTTTAAAAGGTGTAAATTTATGCAGATTATTTCTAAGACTGGAATGTCCTTCGATCGTTATTCAAGAGGAAGAGGCACCTCACAAAATAAGTCCACAGACACGAGCCATGTAAAGTTTAACAGCATGTATGTTTATGTCTTGTAAGGGAAGAATAAAACAAGGACACATCATATCCAAAGTAGTACTGTATCATACCACCTCACCTCTTGTTATAATTCTTAAAGCAATAGTTAGACATTTGGAGAAATACGCTCATTCACTTTTCTTACATGAGAATATACCAAGAACAACATGCCTCTCTTCTTTTGTTGTTGTGTTTCTGCTGCTCGTTGAATAATAACAAAAACCTGCACATAAACTGAAGACGTTGTTGTTTTACGCTTTTGTTTTTGTACGGATTAAACAAACAAATTATAAGTTATTAGTTAGTGAGCTATAGAGGTGCTGGCAGGTGGATTGTGTTTATGTGGACAGAGCGTAGCCTAGAGGCTAACTGGCTAACTGTTTCCATTCTTTGTGCTAAGCTAAGCTAACCATCTCCTGGCTGTAGCTTCCAATTTAGTTCACAGACACAAGAGTGCTATCGATCTTCTCATCTAATTCTCAGGGAGAAACCTGATAAACCTACTTCCCAAAATGGTTCAACTATTAATCTAAGAGTACTTCATATGCATCAGTATCAGTTTGACTTATCAGTTTTGGGTATTTGTTTTTACAGTTATTGCTGTCCACAAGTGATAAGATTACACGTGGACACTAATATTTACATGCAAACACATATATTTCCTGAACTATATTATGAGCAAGGTAACAAAGAATAAGCAAAAGTGCAAGATAGCAAAGAAAAAAGCTCAACTTGACACAAAAGTCAGGCCAACATGGCAGAGACGACGCCCGCTCTGCACCACTGTCCCTCCACTTCTCTCCTCCCCTGCGAATTCTTCCTCACTCGGGAGAGTGATGATACTGTCTACTCTGCTAAGACTTCCCCTGCTTGACATCTCGACACAAGGAGAAGGATGTTCCTGTCTGTCTCGTCACATCACAGCCGTCCTGATTCGGATCCCTCCCATCCAACACCCTGTGATGCTTCTCTTTAAAAAGCTGCCCGTCCATCATAAACATCCTCCCTTTTATGTTCCCCGCCTGAGAAGGAAGGGGAAAGAGAGAAATCAGCCCTCTCTCAAACACGAGCTGACAGCACTAAGCAGACTGACGTGACATCAGAGGAGCGATGTGCCAGACGTAGCATTGAATTTCCATAACAAGGTAACGCCACAATTATTAGTCACTCAGTGAGACCATAGCTCCTACAACTTATTGAAATGTTCCTGAATTTGCTCAGAATTGCAAAAACGAAGCAAAACGCAGCAAATCCATAACAGAGCTACAACTGATCCTTTAACTTTTTTCCCCTGAAAAGTGTTAATCATATAAATCATTGTTCCTTAATCAGTCTTCTAAATATTCTCAGTAGTTCTGCAAGAGTCTTAAATTAAATCCCTCACCTTGACTCCATATAAATGTAATACTGTCAATAAAGGAGATATAAATAGATAGGGGTGTAACCATTCATAATCTACCTGAATATTTTAAAAGGTTCTTTTGGGCAATGAGGCAGGGAAAGAGAAGAAGAGAGAGAGACTTGATCAATCATCTCAGTTCTGCCTCTACAATCAGAAGTGCGCTAATTGAAACAGTGTGGAGTCATCTACCTCCCCTAAAGGATGAACCTCATCAGATTTTTCATAATAATTTGCTACAAAATTATAAAGAATTTTCTCACTTTGCCTCTCCTCTCCCGTCTGGACAGTGATTGAGAAAGAGTTGCTTGTTGGCTGTCTGGCGAGAAGCAGAGCGAAATGTTACGGAGACCTTTTCAATGCCCGACCCATTCAGTTTGTGAATGTTAATGTTTTGTAATGAAGACATGAACTGAAAACTGAACTATAAGGCTTGATAATAGGGTGGGGGGGGGTGAAAAGGGATTTTTCTCCATGTCCATGCTTAAGGGCACAAATGGTCCCACTGAGAAATATGTAGCATGTCAAAATCTTAAAGAAAGATCATGAGTGTTTAAGGTGGATTGGTGGACATATTTTAAAGGTGCTTACTCTGAGCCTTCATCACATGTCCACCTTTCGCTGAGCTTTTTCTATTTTCAGTGTGAAGCTAATAAATTGGGAACTGGGAAAGGTTTCTCTGCAGGCTTACAATGAGAAATGATAAGAGATTATTTTAGAATGAAGATCAATGACAAAGTCCAAACGGTGTGAGGAGGAGGAGGAGGAGGAACAGGAGGAACAGGAGAAGCATGTGCCCTAATGTAAGATGAGTGTAATGCGCAACCCAAGGCCAAAGGCAAGAGCTTCATCTACCCAATTCTCTTTACAGGAGTGGAAATTACTCGGTGCCATACATAGCTGATTTATACAAATTAATGACCTGGGTTATTAATAGGCGGAGATGCATATATTAAACACTTTGAGTAAAGGTAGCTTTAATTATGCATCCTTTAAAAAAACCTGTTTGACTTCAGCGCCTGGCGTGTAGGTGAATTTTCAACATGAATCAGATTTGTGAAAAATGAGAGTTAAATGTGCCTCTTTCTCCTTTTGAATAATGTGATGCTTCTAATATATCTATGCTATAACCTAAACAGTGGCAATACATTATGAAAATGTGTATTCAAAAGAGATAATAGAAAAAGGGCTGTTCTTTATTTTTATGGCTTGGTTTAGCTGCATTGTCAGCCAAAGTACTTGTAATAGTCTTTTCTGCACATTATTTATAGTGCAGATATTGTTTGAGCTTAGAGCATATTTACACGAATGCTGTTCACATTTCACCGGACACTTTGGGGCCACCGTATGAGCGAGAGTTCCTGCCCTGCCCCTTCTGTTGTCCGAGGGGACCACTGCACTGACAATGGTGTCACCTCTCCCCCGGGGGGACACCTCCGAGTGATTTGTGGTCGGGAAAGACTGATGAACTGCTATTGCCACCCTGCTTCTTTGCAAGATCAATTCTACATGTAGGAGTGCGCTTTATGAATGATGAAGACCTCCTCAAGCCATCCATACAGCTGCCCAAAGACAAGGCCCCGGCCCCCATAGCACCTACATGGCAGGAATAAAGCAATCACTCTTCTCAACAGGGCCATGCATTACGCACACACACACCCACACACACATGAACATACCCACATGAATACACAGATGAGACAACAAAGCACGCACAGACAAACACTTGTGTGTGTTTTCAGGAAATAAATGGAAATCCTTTTCAGTGTCATTTTGTTGCCTTAAAAGCTTTATTCAGAGGCATTTTCAAGAATAGCAGCCGAAACTTTGCCACATTGTAGATGATTGGTTCGGAAAAAGTGTTGCTGAATGGGACTCAAGAGGACAGAAGTGTCAGTTTGCACTCTGACACTGCACTGCACTGCCTTTCTGGACAGGCCTATAACTGGGTGCATGCCAATAAGAGCGATCTGATGGTATTGAGGGATCGCTCGCAGCACACATCTGAAGGCTGAATAGCATTGTGAATAAGAGCAGCATACATAGATGTCATGAGTCCTGCCTCCCGCAGAGAGGTTGAAAGCGAAAAGTAGAGCGCAATGAATACTTGAGTGTTCTGGAGGCTATGAAATTGAAAGGCCTCTCCCTTTTTTTTTGCCAAAAGATTTCAATAGAAAAACAGAGGCAGCTCGTGCTTTTAATCGCAACTTTGAGATTGATTGGGCGAACTTGTGTGCAAATCAGTGCCGGCTTGACAGACGCTCCTCTTTTATGATAATCCCGGTGTCAAGAGCAAGAAGAGGGGAATAATGCAGCAGGACTACCTGACATAAGAGAGAGTCATACATTCTAAAATAAAAAAAGATTCTGAATATTTAGATTTTTTTATAATTCTAAGAGATTCCTGTATCCTGTATTCCTGTATTCCTGTATCAAATTGCATTTCTTAAAAAAAATGTAGTAGCCCACTCTGTAAGAAGTGTAGCTTTCGTGTTGTATTTAATTAAAACACATGCTGTTTCACACTTTCCTCAGCACAATAATAGCAAAACACTAAAAGCATCCAAGATGCAATTTGCATTTCACTAATTATATGCATAATGTCCTCTTTTGTGCTCTCTGTGCTAAACACACAACCAGGTTGCTGTCTCTTGATATCAGGGTTTTAATGCACGGAGCAAAGCAAGACAGATGCACAGCTGAGATAACTTCCATTTACTGAGTAAGCCTGGGAGAGCCTCAGTGTAGAGGCCATATACTATTTATGGGTTAATCGATACAGTAGCTGGATGACACCATGTCCTCGCTACTTTCTGTCATGATGATGGCTCACTAATTTTGGAACGGCTGCTTTCTCCTCCTGCCTTCAGCAGCCTGCAAGACGGTTTAATTTGGTTGTAAAAACGCCAGTCACCGAGATACTTCTTGTTCCTGGGGGAGGTCACGATGGGGGCAAGTCCATAGGAGGAAATATATTCACATAGTTCTCTTAGAGACACTGCTAACCCCTGACATCCCATTTGGGTTGTAATTTCATGTTGTTAAAGTGACAAGGAACCCAGCCTCTGTGCTCTTAGAAAGGCGGGGGCGAGTCCTGATCAGAGAGGTCTTTAATTCTTGCTCTCTGAGTTAGGATGCTTGTGTGTGTGTGAGGGGAAGAAAGAGAAAGAGGGAGTGCATATGTTGCCATTGTGTGTTCACAATGTTGTAGATTTGTATCTGAAATAGTGAGCCTACCCTTGAGTCTGAGCACTCTCTACTCCCTGTGTGTGAATAATATGTGTGAAGCATTGAGCCCCCACACGCAGCATGTTTTGTATTTGTATGTGTCTTTGTGGCAGGGGTCAGAACACATCAGAGGCACAGGGGGAGACCCGGGACCGTCCCACTCTGCAGAGATACTGCTGGCTCGAGAAAAAAGTAAGACGAGTGGGGAAAAAAATCTCATTACCCTGGCACAAAGACTTAACGCTCCTTCCTTGAACTGGCTTTGATCTCTACCTAATGTGGATATATGGGAGAAGTGATGCTTTTACTGTGATGAAAGCTAACATTTAACTGCTCACATTAAATTAGCAAGGACAGGGCCTCAGGCATGTTTGCATTTTGGGGCAGTGTTGACGGGGTTGCTTAACAAATTTTGCACCAGTTATGTAAGCATTTTTCCAATAAATACAATTACAAAAAATTACTTTTAGTAACATATATAAAGACCATTCAAAGGTTCATTTCCTTCTCAAGTAGCACTTCTTGTTATGGGCGGTATATTAAACTAAATGTATTTCACTCACTGTTAAACTGTACATTTTGTCTATTTTCACAGCGGAGGCAACATATAACAAACCTGCTTAATGTTCATAAGACTCATACTACCGTGTATACTATTTATTGTTTTCTGCCGGAACTGTAATAGGTACATAACTGACATGTATGCACATTTTGTATATTATCTTATATTATCAAACTTCCCCTCTTATTAATACTACCCCACAGTTTTGTATTTCATTGTGTACATTTGTTTATCTTTAAATATATCTATATGCACATACTGTTTGCACTGTCTGCTAGATGCTAAATGTACGCTGTGTAATGTCATCCAATCAAATGTTAAACAATCTATTAAAAAAAGAAACATCTCTACATTATAACACCATACAATGTAAAAAAAATGTAATACCACTGTCCTATATTGCAATCATAGTTTTTTTTATTGTACAAAACAAGTCAAATCTAATTATTATCATGAACCAGAACAAAAGCTTTGAAAATGTTTGACATTTAATAAATATGTGTGTTTGACGCAAAGCTTAACAAACGCATGTTGTCACTATGCAAATTATAATAACTTAAAAGGCCAATAAGAAGAAGAAGAAGAAGAAGAAGAAGAAGAAGAAGAAGAAGAAGAAGAAGAAGAAGAAGAAGAAGAAGAAGAAGAAGAAGAAATAAATACAGCAAAGTCATACATTTCTATCGAAATATCACCGTGACAGACTAAAACGAAAATAAATGTGATAAAGGTTAAAATCAGTTATGATGACACATATCTGGGGATAATTATGGGAATATTATTCAGACTGTTTGTGGTTTTTCGTTAGTAATTATCATCCTGCTGTGTTGTAATAATCAACTAATAGCTCATATGAGCTGTGATTCACATGAAAAGCAGAGGTGGGAGGACACTCGTGTGTGGTGTCCGCCCCTCTGTGAGAAGTAAAGAGTTAACGGAGCGGTGGGTTTGCCCATTCTCCTGCTGTGAGTGACGCGATCATCTCTCTTATCCCTCAACTTTGCCTGTTGCCAGACCAGGCAGCTGAGGTGGACGCTGGCTATCACCGCTGACATTCTTAACGCGATCACACCAAAAAACAATAATTCCCCCCACCTCGTTTATTTATTTTTCCGCTGACTTTTCCCGCAGGCTGCTATTCCGTAACGATGATTTTTAGTTTTTCTTCCCATCGGACTCCCCGATGTTGTGCAGTCTACTACACGAAGGCGTGAATCTTTTTTGAGTAGAGGTGGATCTTCCCGGATACGGCGACGGGGCTATATTAAATAAAAAAGAAGAGTTTCACGGAAATCCCCGCAAATAAAAATGCCACGGAGGAAACAAGAAGCGCCCAAGCGCGCAGCAGGTATGTGTATCCAATTATAATGTGCGTAAAACAGATATGGTTTACTATCATAAAACTGCGGATGCTACCTTTGTTTTGTAGAGCTCACTTTACAGTCACTGCATTTCCGTTTCCACTTTGTGTCTTTTTTTTTTTTGCTCTCTAACGATCCGCTTTGTCACTCTTGTGAGACCTCATAGAAACTGTTCCCTTTATTAAAGCGGATGTACAGTTTGTATACAACAATCTGTGATCCTGCGTTTTCGCTCACCACGCTGCGCAGCTACTGTAGTCCCATCGGATGAGTTGCCTGTTGTAAACTTTCGCTTCCTATTGTTCCCAACTTGAATCCCTGACAGTTTACCGATCTTAACTGCCATCTACTTTTGATCTGTAAGAGTAAACCCTGTGGAAATAAGCAGTGTTTTCTTCATGGTGTGTGCCCGAGGCGTGCCATAAGGGGGACATGAGGGCTTTGTGCGCATTTGATCCGATCGCATAACTTCTTTGCACAAACTGAGGGGAAAAAAACCTACCTCTGAGCTTTTTCTTTTCTTTTCTTGGGATAAGATAAACAATTTGAGAGCAGACAATGGGGTTTCGTGGGCTGGAAGGAGCCATAATCGACAGTTGCCATGTCTGATTTGACGGTTGATTGATTGGCTGTCATGCGGCTTTGATCTGATCCTTCCCGATTTGCATCAGAAAATCACTTCCCACCATGTGCTGCAGGCCCCTGACGTCACGTTTAAACCACTTTGAAAGGCCCTGTGTACTTTTTACCCTCAGTCACACACGTACACACACACTCTCTCTCTCTCTCTCTCTCTCTCTCTCTCTCTCTCTCTCTCTGATGGTCAACTGACTCACGAAAAAGTGAAAGAAGGGGGGACAAAGTGGTTTCACAGTGAGACATCACACACACAAACAGACACACACACTTCCAGCAGAGAACATCACACTCCTATGTGCACATGCTCACTTGTTCACTTTGAACACACACACACACACACACACACACACACACACACACACACACACACACACACACACACACAGTGGGCAGAGGAGGCGGGAGGAGTGGGTTAGAGGTTGTAAAAGGAGCCGTGTGCTATGTAATGGAGGGGAGGAATGGGTTTGCTCTGTCAGACCGGGCCGTCACAACGGCTTTGTTTCATGTTTGATTTAATTGTCTCTCCCCTGACAGGCCCATTCATCAATGGCTTTAATGGTCAATCAGAGACAGGCTGAGTGAGTGCTCCCATTCTGTTTAGCCATAAGCTGGCCTGGGCTTTTATTTCATCAAAATGCCCCAGCCTAATGTACATGCTCACTGGCTCAGAGTGGCCGCGGGGAGCACATAAAGAATGACTGAAAGCTTTCTGATTTCAGATCAGTGAGAAGGATTTTTTTATTATTTTTCTCCTTCGTCTCCTCCTCTCCTCTCTCCTCCCTGCTACACTGCCGTTTCTCTGTTGACGAAAGGGAATAAAAGGCTGTAATATGGATCGTTTTGTGTTTTTAGAAAACAACTTTTTCTCCCTGAAACCACGCTTCTTTGTTCATTCATTCATCCATTCATTTCTTCATTTTTTCATGCTCCCCTTCCACCCCTGTCAGTCAGCCCGTGCAGCTGCAAGTTATAAAGTTGTCAACTGTTCAGTGGCACACAAAGGGTGATGATGAATTGATTGCAGCACAGAGCATGGTGATAGAGAGAGCAAAGAAAAGGATGACAGATGATGGGCCTTGATTAGGGACTTAGGGGGAGAGTCAGCCCACTGCAACCTTGAGACTTGCATGAAAAATCTACCCCCCTCCCCTCCACATACACACACACACCCTGCGTTGCTCTCTCATTGTCTCTCAAACACTCTCAGCTTCTCCCTCTCCTTCTTTCCTTCCTCTGTCTGAGAGGGTTTCTCTCTCCACAGTACAAAACTTGTTTTGCCTGCTTCATTAGCGTTGGTCCAATTAGCCGTGAGGCTGATGGAGTCCTGACAGGCCCTGTGATTGGAGATGACAAGCTCGGGGTGCCCAGCCCAATGAGGTTTGCCACCACTTTGATGTAATCAACTTGATATTACACAGAGCCGCTCGCCTTTGGTTGTGCTGTAACTCAATTTTCCGCTGCAGGTGACAAATGGGCCTGCCTACCTGGGTCAGGTCTGAGTGCTCTTAACAACCGAGGGCAGCTGGCCACGTAAACAGCCGAGCAAACATGAGAAAGAGACTCTCCCAGCTGTGGAAATACAGACCTACTTCCTTCATGGCTGCCGATTAGATTCGCCGCAAGCCAGAGGCCTAGAGCTGTGCAAATGACTGCAGAAAGTTGAAATACTCCGCCGACATAACAGGAAGTCGACATCGGCTTTACAACGTGTGGGCAAAGACGCAGCTGGAATGTCTAACCTGTACAGTACGTCTGCAGGATGATGTCAGTGTGTTTACAGTATCCAAAGTGTTGCATGTGTCGGTGCACTGTAAGGCCATGTGTGATCTGGTCATGTATAAGTGTGTATGAGAGAGTGTCGGACACTGAGGGAGAGGGGTGGAGGGGGTAGTCTGATTTGAACCAGACTCCACAGCAACAGTCTCTTCTTTCTGCAGGGTCAGGATTATAGCTGCCAGACTGGCAGTCATCACTCATGTCTGTCTGTGAGTGTGTGTACTCAAATCAGTGGGCATGCACTTTCTGATTTGTTGGGTTTGAGTGTGTGTGTGTGTGTGTGTGTATGTGTGTGTGCCGTTTGGCCCCCACCTGCTGGGGTCAGGCCGTAATTCTCTGAACTGTTTAGGCCCGTGCACGTTTCTCAGTTTCTTCTTCTCTACCCTTCTTTCTGTCTAAGCACTGCATGCAGCATACATATCTAACTCAGACAAGACATAGCACACAAACATGCGTGCCAGTGAAAATGCAAGCATTCACAGCACACATTGCAGACACATGCGCACATGTTGTGACAGGGTTGTAAAAGTGGCAAGTAAAATGAAGTAATCTGTTTTTATATCTGTCTGCCTTCCTGTTGTTTATGTGTGAAAAGCATGCCCTTACGGAAGCAGCGGGGGAGCACGAGTCGGGACTTAATTGTTCGACCGAAATACAGGCTGACAGGGTTAGCGAGCTTTAACAACACACCCCTCTGCTGGCGTTGTTTGCAGGTGTGAGCGCAGCAAATGTTTTGGCCTTGCAGGCCCCGTTACTGAAGAAAAGTCCTGTGGCTGGATTCCGGTGAAGTTGAGTCACGTCTGTGATGCATGTGTCTGATAAGTGCATACCTAATGAGGCTGTGAGCACCAGTGGAAGGAGGAGGAGGAGGAAGGCAGACAGTGTTTCCCACAGGTATTGACAGATGCCTTTTTGTTTTTGCCATAGGCCCTGACTCCATAAATCCTGCCTGTGTAATGATAACAGTGCCACCCTGCCAGCAAGTGAGTGAAAGAGACAGTGTAAGAGAAAGAGGGCAGAGGGGGAGGAAGAGGAGGAGGATAAGGTGCTGGTGGTGGGGACGATGAGGAGAAGAAGAACAGCGGGATACAAATAGGCCTTCTCTCCTTTTTAACACACTTGGCAGATGTCAAGCCATAGGGTAGGGCTTCAGGAGAGAAAGCGAAGTTTAAGTGCTGTAGTAGTGTCACAAGTAGAAAACCGTTAGCCATCCACTCTTCCCTTTCAGCTTTCAGCGTGCTTTCAGCCAAGGTTTTCAGCCAGGACTGCTATCTGGGCACTGAGTCGGAGGCTTTGTAAAAATAGTCCCACCGCTGTTGTGATAGATGCAGCTGCACTGTAGCGACAATTGGGACAGGCTGGATCCCTCGAACCCTACCTCCCTCCCACTCTTCCCCCCTCTCTCTCCCTGTCTCCCACCCCTCCCAGAGGTAGCGAGCATCAGAGCCTGGTGGGATGTGTGCTCTTTTCGAGGAAACTGAGCTGCTCCGGTCTTCAGGGGTCTTGAAACCCAATCCAGGAGGAGAATAGCCCGGCCGTGCCAGAGAGCCGATTTCCTTTTCAACAGAGTCATTTATCACTGACCCACCCTTCGCTTCTGACACGGTGACGTGTGTCATTTATCAAACAGGCTTTACCAGACACACAGAGAAGGGAGGTGGATAGGGGGCAGAGGGAGGAAGAGAAAGAGAGAGTGAAAGAGGGGGAAACAAGACAGAGAGTGTGGACTGAGAGAAACAAAGAGAAGGAGAGCAATGGAGAATGAGGTGCAGAGTCAGTGGAGAGAGACAGAGGAATGGAGAGCTGGGAAAAAAGAGACTGTTGTTTCTGTGTGTGAGAGTTTTTCCAGGGAAGAGTGAGTTTTCCTGAAAGCCTTGAGGAGAAGGGTTTGGGAGGGGAGATTCTTTCGGGATGACAGGGAGGATTGAGTTACACTGAGTTGTGTTTTGATGAGTGACAGAATGTTCTTCCATGACACGTCTCTAGATGTCTGAATAAGGGGGGGGGATATACTTTGTGAGTACACAAAGTCCGACAAGTGTGTTGGTGTTGTTTACTCATAATATATCCACGGCAAACAGGGGCGCTATAGAGGTGTGTGTCTGTGCGCACGCTCGCGCCATATGGCGTCTAATGTTTAATGCTGTACGAGTGTATGAGTGTGTGTGTGTGTGCTGCTCCCTGATGAGCAGGGCTGACAGGTATCACTCATGCAGCAGCCTGGCCTTTAAATGAACCCGAGCTGCTCTGCTCCCCCGTGGCCCTAACAGGCTCTCTGCAAGATGGATGCTTCTTTAAAAATCAGATTAATGATGGATACCAGGCTTATGGTGCCATTTATCATGAAGAATATTATTTAGGCCGGCCGTGTATGGCTGTAACTGGAGAGCCAGGACGAGAAGAAGCAGGGTGGAAAGCCTTAGACAGACACTCACTGTGTGATGGATGGTTGAGCGCTCTCTCTGAGTGTTACTAGACACCAGTGCCGCAGCAGTAGGCCATAATCAGATAGCCCAGGGATGTTTATCTCGCAACTACACTACCCAGATTGCCTTGCCTGGAGGGTTGCTTTATGAAAGGTATCGTCTATCATTATTATCATCTTTTAAAAGTTAGTGGAATCATGAAAAAAACTCTAGACTCTGAAGGGCACGTAGACGCCTCAACAGAGTTTATTGCAATTGTACATTATAAAATGATCCATTGGATCCCATCTAACTGACTGTAATGATTGCCTCGAAGTTTCCATTAAGCTTTGCCCAGAAGAGTCCCCAGCCCCACGTCATTCCCCAACAATCATGAATAAAAGAGTACAGTGAGAGGTCAAGGCAAGGCCAGCTCTGCTGGTGCAACAGAAAAGGCAAAAAAAAACAGTTGTTTTGTTTTTCGTCCTCTCCTTGTTCCCTCTCTCTGTCTCCTACCTCCTCCTCCTCCTACTCACGACTGTGATTTATGGTGGCCATCCATCTTCAGGCTGCGTCCATCACCTCCTCGTTGCTAGGCAATCATGGCAGCAGATGTGCGTTGTGAGAGGGGTTAGGCCGTCCCACTCCCAAGCCCTGACTTTATTCCCTTCACCCCCCCCCCCCTGATTCCACTTTAAACACAGTCCCAGTTTTAGTTCCAGTTACAAGCCACAAACATAATCCCAGTTTCAGACCTGAACCCTTATTCTCAACTGTAGCCCCAGTTCTAGGTCCTGACGTAGTGTAAGATGTACTTGTTTAAACCCCAGCCTTAATATCGCCTTCAGTAATACAGGTGTCAGCACAATCCTTAAAGGGGACATATTATGAAAAACAAATTTTTTCAGTGCTTGTGCACATACATTTGGGTGTCAGGAGTGCCTACCAACCCACAAACTGTGAAATATGACAACCCAGGCAGTTATTTGTGGGCTGCCTCGGCCAGAAAACATGAGATTCAACAAACCATTCAGATTTGGCTCCCCTTCCTATGTCACATGCAGGCTTATTAGAATATACCGCCCTCGGCTTGAGAACTACCTTTGCAATGGTGCATCACATTTTTCTCGCAAGCAAATTTGGTCAGACTGGTTTTATTCGGAAGGGGAGCTTAAAGAGACAGGCGCTGAAATGGAGCGTTTCAGACAGAAGGTGAATACAGCTATATTCTCATATAGACTGTATGAGAAAAATAATGTGTATGTTGAACATCAAAGCATGTAAACATATTTTAGTAAAAACCCAAAATACAAGTATGAACCTGAAAATGAGCATTATACGTCACCTTTAAAATACGTTTTTTTAGCTCATATTTTCACAATTTTAGCAATTATTATCCAAGGAAGATACATTTTCAGTTAGGTTTGTTGGTTATGTTTGTCTGTTTGTCTGCAGGATTACATAAAAATGACTGGACTGATTTTCATGACATTTTGTTGAAAGGTGTAGCATGGGCCAAGTAAGAACCCATGACATTTTGGAGAGGATCCGAATGTCAGGGCTGATACACGCATTATTTTTCACTTATTTCATTTAACAGCCTTGATGGAGGTCTGCGCTCTCCGAGTGCCCTTCTAGTTCAAATGTAACATTTAGCTTACTTTTGAGAGGCAATGACACAACAACATAAAAACATCCGACACCTGTACACCCTGCCTTTACACATGCATGATTAACTAAGACAGTTTGGGTTCATTGTGACCGAGAAAACATGATTAGATCAGACTGTTTTAGAATAGATTCAGTTTAATCCTGTTTATGAAAACACTCGGATAGAGGTGAAAAGAAATAGGAACCTTCCATTAACTTAACTGATAATAATGCACTAATTGTGTGACTTTGACCCACTGTACTTACCGTAGTTCAGGTACATTAGGTTACACTGTCTAATAGTTTAGTTTAGATTATTGGCTTTAGATTGACATGTTTAAACCTTACTAAACTAATGTTTGTAAGTGTGTTGTAAAGTCTTGCGTTCTTGCGTCTCTTCAAAAAAGCCGAAGAGTAACATGGTGACCTTTTAACAACATTTTTATATGAGGCCCAAACTGTTTGAGCAATGGGCAAATAAACAGGAGTTCTGCTTCATGGAGCTTTGCTTGAGAACTGCCAGAGTAAAGCTTAAAGAAAGAGTGATGGAAGGAGGCAGAGATGGAAGGAGGCAGAGATGTGGGATAGTTTAAGGAAGTCTGCTAGACTACATATCATCAGTCGAGACAGGCTCTGTGTGCATGTCGGACTGGAACACCGCCTTCCCGCAGAGTCTCGATCCTTACTACTGCCCTTGGTTCTGCACCTGTGGAGGCTGTTTTGTGTTGGTTTTTTGTTTCTTTCTTTTTTTATCGCTTATTGTGGCTGGGACTGGAACTATGAGTCACCTCATTCTCTTCTACGTTAGAGTTAGTAACGTGAGGGCTTTATGTGTTTGTGGCTCGTCTCATATCAGATAAACGAGATGTATTTTCAGGTCTTGAAGGTCTGTACGTGCAGATGGCGGCTTTGAGGTCCACTCATAATACACAACAATCAGCCGAGGGTTGAATCTATTCTCTCTCTCTTTTTTTTTACTATGTGCATTGACAAAGTTCAGCCCTAAGCTTTGCCTGAGGCCAGAATGATCTCTCTGTTTTTCCCATCTCCCATATCACACATCCTGCACTACAATCGGCGGACACAATGTATTCACAATGCCATCAGGGGGTAGAGAACACACACAAATAAAAAACTGACAAAGACATCCACGATCGCTTGTAACATGATAGCCTGTATAAGCATAATGTACTGCAGCAGAGTAATGTATTAAAAACCAAAACAAATTCAAATGAATAGAGCAAGATGGCCTTCTCTGGTCATATCCGAAAAAGCTTATTATGTCAAGAATTGTTAAGTTTTCAAATGACCGCAGATCACCTGTTACATATTTTCTCGTGGGACTTTTAGCCAGCCTGTAAGGATCAAAGGGAAAAGAGGGAGTGAACTAAGTTTGATTGACTGTGTTGCTTTGACAAATGTGTGCAACAGTAAAGGCATTTTAGGTATGTTACTGATCTGCTGCTATTTTGACAGAATGGGGCTGTTTTAGACTAAATTATTCTAATCTATTTAAAGAGTTTTAGGCTGCTGGGAAACTTGAGAGAGTGAGTGGAAGTCAGTGGTTTGTGGTCTTTTTGATTGAGACTGAGGTGACTTCCTGTCCTGTAGCGTTCTGGAGCTGTATCCTGTCAGTAAGAGCCCCCTGCTGAGGGGCCGTGTTGGTTTAAGGGCGTCAAGGTCCGGTTAAAATACTGTACACATGTCAAGAAACACTCGTTTTGTTGTGACACAGTTTAACTCTCTCCTCTCGGAGCCCCCGTATCCAATCACCGGCTGACATCAAATAGCTCAACCAACATGTGATCAAAGGTCTCGGCAACTATGTCTATCCTCCTTTCCTCTCTTCTTCAGCTGGATAAGAATAATAATATTACACTTTATTTAAAAGTTATATTTTATACAGGAAATGCAGCTCAACGTGTACAAGACACAATCCCATTGCCGTGCATTGCTGTACATGTATTAAACCCTAAACAATAGACTGCAATCTCTGTGCTTTCTTTTTTTCCGGTTGCTTGATTTTTTGTTGTCTTTGAACAACGCATAAAGCTTTTTTTGTAATCTAAACAGTAAGCTATAAGGGACCACCCATGTAGACAATTTCCTCTCCCCTCCCTGTATCCCAGTAGCGACTTTGTGCACAATACAGTTCTCTATGCGTACAGTGATTAAATCATAAATAAAGATGTAATCAAGCTATGAAACTCATACAAACATCGCTTTTTCAAATAGAGATAGTTTCTGTTTTATATTCTCAGAAATCCCAAGAGGGTGTTAATTAAGCTTATTCTTATTCCTCTCTTCTTTCTGTGTAATGCACAAACATGTGTACAATGAATTTACAATATACATTACATTGGTATATGAAGTAGGTAGCACATGATTTCACGTAGTAGTAGCTTTGTGGGAATTTACAACAATTTAAGAAAAAGAAACTAATGAGCTAATGTACTTTTTACCACAATATACATACATCTGCCGTGCGTGCCGTTTTCTCGCGTTAGGAAAGCACAGATGAAATCTTTCACTCATGATGACCGCACATGTGCCTTCTTTTTTTCAGAGACCAAGCAGCCATTAGGGTGTGAGGGTCAGATACAGGTAAAGATTTTAATGACACATCCTGTTTACCCCGCTGCTGTTGGGTGTGATCAGACTGTTTTACCAGCTGTGGAGGCCGGACCAGGAATATGCACTGTGGCCGTCAAGGGACAGATTGAAAAAAAAAGGGACAGGACATAGTAGTATCTTAAAGAAGGTATACGATTGCGCTCTCAAAAATTCACTAAAATATATTTAAATGAATTTGCTACTTCGAGCTGCGATGAAAGGAGTGCATAGATTTCTACTTGAGAAACACATGATTGATATTTTCTATTTTTTTAGGTCCTCATATTATTACTCTTGCAAACGAGGCCTATTTAAAATGCAGCATCAAAAACAGCTTTCAGCAGCACTTGAGGAGAAATAACCCATGGGACAGAGGGAAGAGGGAAGGAGACAGAGAAGAGGCTCTGCTTTAGAGGCAGCCACAGCACCTTCCTGCTTAATCACCCCCTGTTCCTGCCCTGTCTGTTGTTCCTGATCGTCAGAGCAGCACTGCAGTATTTCTATCAGATGATCTTTCCCTCCTCGTCTGCGGCCCTTATGTTTATGAAAATGATACTCCACAGGAATGCCTCCTGCATGCCAAGATGTCACTGTCTTTTCTCATCGCTTGCATCTACGTGCATGTACGAGTGTGTTTGTGTGTTTGAGAAGGAGGGTTGGGGGTGAGGGGGGGGGATAGTGTCATAACTGACTGACTAGCTTTATTTATAATTGCGTGGGGGGTGTATTTGACGTTGCGTATCTTAAGGTGAAGTGTGTGTTTGTGCACGTGAGACTTGTTTTCTGCAGCTTTTGTGTTTGTGTGAATGTGTTATTGCTATTTTCTGTGTGAGCCGTGACTGAGATGTTGATTGTGTGAAAGTGCACCTCCTACCCTTCTTCTTACACCCCCACCCCACCCTAAGGAATCAATCATGGAACCTAATGATTCTTGTCTTTCCCCCACATGGCATCAGCTCACTTTATCATAACATGAACACACACTCTTTCTTTCTGTCTCACATAAACACACACTAGCAAAACGCATACATTGGCCCTACACCATTAGATATTAGTTAAGACTCCAATCCAAGAGTATTGTTGTGTTCATAATCCTCTTCTTTTTTTATTCTAAGGGAGCCTCTATACTCCCATCACCTTTTATTAGCTTGATAAATCACCTCTGTTGTCAGTCAAGCCAGGGAGAATAATTGGATGTGGTTGTCGCCCTGTGTGATGGATTATCAGTCATTGGGGATTAAATTAACAGATAGTGCTCAGACATAATGGTTTTTGTTTTGCATTTTAAATTGCCTGGGAGCATGGCTAGACTCTGTAGGTTTTATAGCAGGTCCGTTTGGACTTCTCTTCCCCTCTCAAATGACAAATGAACAATAACCTATTGGGCCGCAGCTCTATTAGTGTGAAATGTAAAACATTTACGACCAAGTTAAGGCACAGAGAGAGCCCTGGGAAGGTTTACGAATGTGATAACATGACGTGAAATTGGATATGGCAATTGTTTGATGAAATAGCGAGACAATGTGAAGAAATATGTGGACTAAGAGAAAGGTGACCTGACAACTTGGTCAAGCGGTGTGCCAGGCTTGCCTGATGCAAGCTGACATCCGTGACCAGCTAGTCAGGACACAAACACATTAACCACCCCATCCTGGCTGGATTTCCTCTTTCAAATGAGAGTCTGACACGAATACCTTCCAGAGGAGAAGCGGAAGAAAAAGGAAAGGAAAGAGGGTGTGGGCAGTCGCTTGAGCGCTGGTAGCAGGGAGATATCTCCCTTGCGTGTTTGCCCGAGCGTAAGCGATTTACCTCCTCGCCCCCTTTCTCCATCCTCCCAGACCCCTCCCTCCTCTCCACGTCCACATTATCATAATTGTGTACAGAACATGAGGGGCCGGGGAAGTGATCATGTCATTTTATTTACACCCTGCTTGGCCTTTTTTACAAACGACATGCCACTGACTGCCAAGCGGACTGGGGCCCGACGACATCTTTTGATCAGGGCTGTCGGGGCCTATCAGCGGAGAATGGCAGGTAATGGATACCCAGTGACAAACCAAATCTCCGGGAGGACGGAGAGTGGGCTGCACCTGCCAGGTCTCCATTAGGCTGGCCTCTCAGTGAGGCTGCCTGCTGACTGTGCCCCCAGGGCCCAAATCAGACCAGCGCCAGCCGCATGGCTGCCTAGAGATTGGCTGTTAGCACTGGAAATGAGAGTTATTTCAGCTATGACATTTTTGTTTAGACTGGACGTGAGTGCGTGGGGCGGTGGGGGAATGAAGGATTTAGTCACAGTGTGTGTGTATCTGTGCGTCCACATGCCCAAACTCGACTGTATGAGTTCCCAAACTATTAAAGCTTATACCTCCAGCTTCTTTTTGTGGCATTTGTCTTAGTTTACAATATTGTCCATATGGCCGCAGACCTGTCCACAGGCCATCTGCTATTTTCAGAGATTATTTGTTTTTCCTTAACTTGAGCGGTTTCTTGAGTGAGGTGGACAGGAAATGAGGGAGGGGGCATGGTGATACTGCGGAAGAAGGGGGTGAGTGGTGGGTGAGTCGGCTTTGGGTGGGTGGACACAGGGATTTGTGTGTATTTGTGTGTGTAGGGCCCAGCAACACACATGCACACACACACACACACACACACACACACACACACACACACACACACACACACACACACACACACACACACACACACACACACACTTATCATCTCTCTCCATATAAGCAGTGGGCGCCAACATGCAAAGTGACAGATCGCTTATGCATTGCCATCATGTTAACGCTCCTTATTCTCTCCTCTTCGTTTTCATCCCTCTCTTTCCTCGGTCTCATTTTCTCCCTCCTTTTATTTTGTTCATTTCTTTTTTATTATCAGTGAAATGCATTTGTATTATGTTTGCATGACATTCAACACCGGCTTAGACTGGTTGGGTTCAATCAGCATTTCTAAAAGCAAATCTCAGAGTATTGACTATCTTCTACATATTAAGAAACTAATGAACTTACTTCAGTCTAGATGACTTTGTAGGATGTCTATTCAACATGTCAAAATTTCATCAACACAAGTCTGACATCCCTTTCTTAAAATTCTTTGCCTGTGTGCGCATGTGTGTGCGAGTGTGTGTCTGTATGTATGTGTGTGCAATCATAGAAGAGGCAGATGAAGAGGCGTCAGACATATTAACTGACAGATGGAGGTTGATCCAACTCATTTATTACCCCAGAGGAGAATGCCACAGTGAGATTGGGCTTCATTAATTTCAGATTTAGTTTTCATTTCAAGCTGTTGCGCCCTGAGATAAATAAAATGGCGCATTATGTTTTTGCCAAGATATTTCTTTTTTGTTTTCCTCCAATAGAAGGAGTGAAAAGAGGGGAGGCATAAGTTCCGTGTGGCTGGGGTAGTATATAAATACAGGCTCGCCTAGAGGAAAATAACACCTCAACGGTTGATGAGGTGAAATGGGATGACTGTAATTTCTCAGCTCAGCTTTAAAGGCTCCCACACAGATGGCTCATTTATCCCTGGGAGTCCTCGGGCACACATAGCAGGGAAACTTTTTCTCCAGTTATTCTAACATCGCGTGTTCACTCCCTGCAATTTAACTCATCTCTTTCTTTCTCTCTTTGTCTCCATTCTCCTTGCAGCCTATTCTCCTGAGGAGCTGGCAGAGCACACTGTGGTAGAGGATGAGGAGGCGGAAGCAGATGACCTGCCCTCAGCCCCTCAGGATGACCTTCCCATGAAAGATGAATTTGCGGAGCAGAGCGTAGAGCCTGCCAAAGAGCAAGCATGTGATCAGGAATCAGCTGGGGCCGCAGAGCTCTCAGGACAAGAAATGGACAGTGAGTCACATGTGAGTGAGACCAGTGACCGTCTCTCAGACTTCGAGAGCCCCTCCAGAAGAGCCGAGGGCAACTTGGTCACAGCACCTGTGAATGGTGACACTAAAACACCTCCCATAGGCATGGACACCTTAGAACAAATGAAGGTTATCTACTCAAGCTTCCTGACCGGCCCCTTGTGGTCTCCGCTGAACTTTAATTCCACACCGCCACAGGCGCAGACGTCAGCTTCTACAGAGAAGCCGGCTCGGAGCAACAGCACTAGTAGCAACAGTAGCTGCAGCAGCGGTAGCTATGACTGGCACCAGTCTGCAGTGGCAAAGACACTCCAACAGCATCCTCCCCAGAACCGTTACCCTGCACAGTCAGAGCCCAGCCTCTTTAGCACAGTCCAGCTCCACAGGCAAAACCCAAAGCTGTTTGGCTCAATCTTCACTGGAGCCAGTAAATTCCGCTGTAAGGGCTGCAGTGCTGCTTATGACACCCTGGTGGAGCTGACAATTCACATGAATGATACAGGCCACTACCGTGATGACAACCACGACAGGGCAGGCAGTGGCTCAAAGCGCTGGTCTAAACCACGCAAGCGGTCCCTGATGGAGATGGAGGGCAAGGAGGATGCCCAGAAAGTTTTGAAGTGCATGTACTGTGGCCACTCGTTTGAATCGCTCCAGGATCTCAGCGTTCACATGATCAAGACCAAACACTACCAGAAAGTGCCTCTGAAGGAGCCCATGACTGTGGCAGCCAAACTCATGTCTTATAAGAAAAGGGGACATGTGGGGTTGGACCTCACAGCCTTGCCACGTTCTCGAGAAGGAACCCCCAAATCTAAGCACTCACAGGCAGACCTGAGCGAATCATCACAGAAACCCTCTTCCAGCCCCTACACCACCCCTAATAACCGCTACGGCCACCAGAACGGTGCGAGCTATACTTGGCAGTTTGAATCAAACAAATTTCAGATCCTCAAGTGCATGGAGTGTGGGAGTTCCCATAATACACTGCAAGAGCTAAGAACCCACATGATGGTGACAGGACACTTCCTGAGGGTGACAAGCTCTGTGGGGAAGAGAATAAAAACGCTTCCTGAGGCCACCTCCCCCAACCCTGGGAGAGTTAGCACACCTACTGAACAGAGGGTCCAGTCCGTCCCGCTAGCACCCTCCACCTTCTCTCCTCCACCTCTTCCAACTACGACAACTCCCCCTGCTACCACCCCTCCTCTTAAAGAGATCAAAAAGGAGGAGGTAGAGGAGGAGTGCACTCAGCAGGCTGTTGGAAATGAGAAGCAAGCTGCAGCTTCAGTTGGGAAGGAGGAGGATGCTGAGAAGGAGGAAAAATATGACATATCAAAGTATAGCTATCTCACTGAAGAGGACTTGAAGGAGAGCCCTAAAGGGGGCTTTGATATTCTCAAATCACTGGAAAACACTGTGACATCAGCCATCAACAAGGCTCAGAGTGGAAATCCAAGCTGGGGGGGCTATCCAAGCATCCATGCAGCCTACCAGTTCCCCAATGCCATAAAGCTCCAACAGGGTGGCATGGAAAAGAATTCCCCAATGAAGTTCTTGTTCAACGGAGGGGATGGAGTGCTGTCCTCCCTTGCCAAGAACCAACCCCTCATTTCCCCACCACTTAGCCAGTCCTCCCCTTTCCCCTGCAACAACTTCCAGGCAATGGAGGATTTAGTGAAAAAAGTGACTGAGAAAGTAGCAAAAGTAGAGCAAAGGGTGAAGCAGTTGTCTCCTAAGATGGAGAACCACCTCTCTCCCTGCAGTAGTGAGGCTGGAGAATCGCATAATGGAGGAGAGGCTGACTCACCTCGGGAATGGAGGGCAGTCACCCCAGCCAATAGCGACAGGGGAAGCCATAGCGACAGAGCATCCCCGGCAACAGAACCCAAGAGAGAGATGGCAGTCAAATCCCCGCTCGCCTCTACGCTGAGATGCAGTACAGCCATTATCACTGGCCATACTCCTCCAGAGCAGCCCTTTGTCAACCCTCTAAGTGCTCTTCAGTCAGTAATGAACATTCATTTGGGGAAAGCAGCCAAGCCCTCCATGCCAAACCAAGATCCCCTGAGCCTGCTCTCCAGGCTCAGCCAGAGCATGGCTGAGAGGGCTGCTGTGGCCGCTCCTCCCTCACAGACCAAAAAGCCGGAAAGTGTAGTTGATAATGGCTTTTGCCAGCCCAGTGACGACCAGCCTATGGACCTCACAAAAGGGAAAAGCGATAGGGGAGGCTCTGTCGGCTCAGCCCCCCTAACCCCTTCATCCACAGCCTCCTCCATCTCCCCCTCCTCCCTTGTTACTCCTGCAAAGCTAACAGTGGTCTCTCCCTACACATCGAGCAGCCCTCTGCATGAAAATGCATTGTCGGATATCTCAGACATGCTGAGGAACCTGACACAATCTCACCATGTCCCAAAACCTCCCTCACGGTCCCGGGTCACGGACAAAGCCGAGATCGTGGGCTCTACTCACGATGATGACGATGCATCCCTGCATGGCCATAAACGCAAAGGCCGTCACTCTAACTGGAACCCCCAACACCTCCTCCTCCTGCAGGCCCACTTTGCCTCGAGCCTGAGGCAGACATCAGACGGGAAATACATCATCAATGATCTCAGCCCGCAGGAAAGAATGCATGTGTCCCGTTATACAGGCCTCTCCATGACCACCATCAGCCACTGGCTAGCTAACGTCAAGTACCAGCTAAGGAGAACTGGCAGAACCAAGTTCCTCAAAAACCTGGACTCCGGTCAACCTATATTCTTCTGTAGTGACTGTGCCTCACAGATCCGCACTCCAGCAGCATATGTATGCCACCTGGAAGCCCACCTTGGGTTCAGAATCAGGGACCTGGCTAAACTGTCTCCCAAACAGACTGTCAGAGACTCCCACACTCTCACAGAGAAACTCGTGCCCCTGGAGTCCTTCCTTTCTCCACAATCACAAGATGACTGCAGTAGCAATGGGGCAGTGTTTCGCTGCCAACTCTGCGTCCGTAAATTTGCCACTAAGCATGCCATCAAGCTTCACCTCAGCAAGAGCCATGGGAAGTCTCCAGAGGACCATCTGCTATATGTGAGCGAAGTAGAGAAACACTAAGTTTCTCTCAGACAGACTGGAAACGTATGCAGAATGGCTGTTAAAAACAAAAACAGAATATTTGAAAGTGTGGTAATGCACACAAGATGAACTACTGCTAAAAATGTCAGCACAAGGTGTTTACATCTTTTCGGCCTATACACATTTCAGATTTTTCTGTATTTCAAAAGACATTTATTTCACATCAAATTATAATGTAGGTCAAAGATATTCAGTCTGATTTGTTGTCAGCGTTGTGGTCTCCTTCACTCTACGTACACATTTGGTCATGTGAGACATCAGAGGACAGATTCTTTCATGATCATGCTGAATCTCTTGACTCGAAGGTCAGCTAATAACTTGAAATGTATTAACTTTATTGTATTTATTTTTTATTTTTGTGAGTTTGGTTTTGATTTGCTGGTAGACTGCATGTTCAACAAGTTTAACTGTTACATTTGTACAGTCCTGTCCTGTCCAGATTTTAAAATGCCCTTTCAAACTGGTCATTTTTTAACACATTAAAACAGCCAAATGCCTGGGAAAGCTCCTTAAAAAATCTGCCAAACAGCAAAAGTTCATTGCTTGTTTTTATAGTTTTCTCTGTACAGCCTATTGATTTTCTTGCTGATTGTAAAAGCTGCCTTGTTCTTTATCATTGAGTGAGGGGCACTTAAAATCCAGGTCTGTGTAAAAATGTATATATAGTGTATAAGCTTACAACTTGCTGTTTAAATTATGCATACTTGTTATATTTCCTAATTTAAGAGGACTATGACTATCCACTGGTGCAGAGCCTTTGAAGAAGATTAAAAAGGACATTGTTTTGCACAATAGTTTTATATATGTTATTTGATAAAAAAAAAACAATACAAATATGTTAATGCCTTGTGCTTCTATGATTAAATTGAATTAACTGCTGCATAAAACATTTGTTTTCTTTCGTATTTACAAATCAGAGGAATTTGGAGATCAAGGTGCATTATGTAAAATGTAATTACAAAATATAATTTAAAGTAATGATCACACAGAGATCTTCGTGATTGTAACTTCAATTGTACATACAGTGTATATATACTGTATATATACACACACACACATATGTATACTGTATGTTTGGACAATATGTGTGTGTATATATATATGTGTATACAGAGAGAGAGAGAGAGAGAGAGAGAGAGAGAGAGAGAGAGATAACAATATTGTCCAAAATGTAATTTCCAAACTGTTATCTAATTTTTCACCTGGCTTGCAAGAAAACCATACATCTTAGAGAAAAACTCACCCCTCCCAATTGCTGTCCCACATTGTGATGACTAAGCATTTACAAATCAGCTGACAAGATTGCCCACAAGGCTAAATGTGCAGAAACACTGTGCGGAACTTAAAAACCCTCAGCATTTTCATCTGCAGTTGTCTTCACGACCAGAATTTGTCTAGATATTCCTAGTGATTCCTGTGTCGTCGCGTTGTTGTGGGGCGGACTCGAGAGGTGCGAGTGGTGCCACTGCCTGCGAGGCGTCTGGCAGGTGGTGTGTGCTGCATGTAAACCACCAGATGTTTCTGAAACGAGCCACTGGAGGAGGAGGAGGCAGGCGGGCTGCAACAGCAGGCAGAGTGGGCTGATTACCACGGGGGCTTGGATGCCATCAGGAGCCCTGGGCACAGACAGCAGATCTGGCACACACCTGGACTCCAAGACTGTCCCTTGGAAAAAATAAAGCAGATCCTATATACGCGCGCTGAGACAAGCTGACAGTGGTGCAGAATGCACAGACAGGTGCTATTCCCTCAAAGCAGGCTTTTGGATCTAACAATATTACTGGCAGGTGTTGATGCTATCAGGGTAGTCACAATTCAGGCTCAGTGCCATGTAATGAGAGTTTTCTTTTATGGTTTTCAGTATGTATGATAAAGGCTCACACGCACATGTACACACACATTTACTTCTCAGATTATTTTCTACCATCTACCTCTTTCTTATTTGAAGAAGCCTGGGGACACCATGTTCTTTCTGTTTGATGTTCCCAGGCTTTGCCTGTCATGACTGACTGACTGAGTGACTTGGGGCCAGGGAAGTTATCTGGTTACTATGGTGACGGCCATTTGCCCAGCCTCTAACCCTGCTCGCTCACTCAACAGAGGACAGCTCGAGTGCAGCACACCCATTTACTCTCTTAAATCTCATCATCTCGCTTCAGTTCCTCCCACCCGGGAACAGATTAATTAACACACACACACTGTGTCCTGACCCCGTCTTCTCACACAAACTCATTACCGCCTCAGACTCGCTCCCGGCCCTCCGACGTTTAGGATACATTGGTCTAACGTTGTGGGAGAACCCAGTGATGACTCACATCTGACAAGCAGAATAAAGCCATTAACAAAGGATGATAATTGAAAGATGGGATTCAGACCGGTAGCCATTGATAATGCAAATGGTAAAGGCTGAGCTGCCTTATTGAATATCTTGTGAGTTTCCAAAGCTTACTGAGTCCTTGCAGATATAAAATTATCTCTCGGACATGATCAATTTTTTTTCCCAACACTGTATGTGTTGATGAATGCTTTAGGCTTGTAGTGATGGACTCGGGGTGAGGATGGTTGGGGGAGTTAATGAGATAGTTGACACTTTGGGGGTTAATGAGAGGCTGGAGGGAGAGGGCTAAATGATTGGACTTCTGCTTGGATGAGCATTATAGTGGTTGCTAGAGGAGTGCAACGTAGAAGCTGTGGATCTGCTGTAGCCAATTATTTAACATGAAAGATACAAAACTCCTCTCGATTGTATTTTTTTGTGATAATAAAGAGGAGATTAGATGTGTTATCCATTGTTCTTTTGTCTTGACTATCCTTGAGGGCTGTGTAGTTATAGACGCCGATGCGCCTCAATGCTCCTAAAACAAAGTCTGCAGTGAAGGGGGAAGAAAGGAGGCGGACAGGACAGGGATAGGATAGGAGGAGAATGAGTCCCCCCACTCCTCCACTCCACAGATCTCCCATCAGCTCTTGTCATCCCTCTAATGAATATCAGTTAAATTGCTCTGTGGATCTGAGGAGTTTGGATGTCAATGTGATTTGTGTGAGTGTGGCGGATGGAGGGGCCCAGACTAATGAAAGGCGAGCCTAGCTTGACAAAGTGATGAGCATCAAGCCCATCAGACCAATCACACAAGAGTGGCTGACAGCACCGACAGACCGACAGCTGAGGAGGAGAGGCTATGTATTTAGGAAAACAAAATGGCTGCCAAAAAAGCGGTGGATGTCTTTCGAGCGGGTTGATATATATCGCTCCTGTCTAAGTGCGCTTGTGCAGTGGTGAAAACTGATACGGACAGCTGGGTGTGTCACATGCAGATATGTGGTTCTGGAAATACATAAATTGCGATTTCAATAAGATTTATAGCAGCCAACTCTTGTGTGTGTTAATGCTTCGCGTTAATCAGGGAAAGTCTTAAAAATATCAACAGGTTAAGAGGATAAAATGGGTAAACTGCTATTAAAAAAAGAACAACAAATCAAATGTTCCTCTAAGTGTCTCTGGCTTGACATTGTAATTTGATAAACAACTGGGACATTGGCTACAAATGAGCTTCTCTCTAAAACCCTTGCATGCCAAGATGAAAGACAATGTAAGACGTGTTGTCCATTCACGCAGCCTCCATAGGAAAGGTGACACGATGTCTTCTGACAGCAGCGAAGGAGTCATGGGTAGAGCCAAGTTAGCTTTACCTTGGACCTCTGACCCCTGTCTCTAATGTATGGGAGGAGTCACACGCATCTAAGACAGCCAATATAAAGGTCATTGGCCTGTTTCCATTTGTGCCAGACAGAAAACATCGCCTTTAATATCATTTAAGTAATTGGCACAAAAGATTTAAGCCAACAACAACATGCAGAGATTTGTGCTCAGCAAGTGGAAGACAGAGACGGCGAGAGAAAGAGACAGAGAGGTAAGGTGGTCTGATTTCCAAAAAGGAGCCTTCACTAGAGAGTGCGGGTTTTCGTGCTGCTGTGTTGCAGTGTGCTGCCGTTGCCTGAGATAGCTGTCAGAGGCATTTTGGTGTGATATCTGACAGATTTGCTAAAGACACTCGTCTCAGGGCACTACTCTATATATCGTTAGTTTAATGCACAATGACATGACCAATTATAGCGAGCTCCATGCTCAAATAGCATGTCAAAACCTGTGTATCAATCCATTAGATCCTGTCTCCCATCACATTAAGTGGTACCTTTAGCTATCTGTTCGGCACGTAAAGGAAAATGCTGACGGAATGGAAACTGTGCCTGTGCTGTTCACAGAGCTGATGTCTTTTGGAGAAGGTTTGCCTCTCTCTCTCTCTCCCGCTCCCTCTCTCTCTCTCTCTCTCTCTCTCTCTCTCTCTCTCTCTCTCTCTCTCTCTGCTTCTTTGTCTTCTTCTCTTTGACTCTCTCTCGCTCACTTGCTCATCCCAGCCACGGAGTGAAAAAATGCATAAACAATACATCTAGATAATGGCCCGCATTGTTTACTTAGCTCTGAAAATTTATTTGTGCAAAACTCTAAAATGCATTTAGGAGGAATCATTCACTCCTTGTAAAGCTTTGTTGACATTGGGGTGCTCTCAAAAAGCCGGGGAAGTGTCATAACAAAATCATATATCACTGTATCAATTGGAATAAAAGGATGTGATGTGTATTACTTGGAACAAACCAGTGGATTCGACCAGTAGCTGATCTGCCTCTCCCAGTATTTCTGCATCAACCTGTTTTGTCGGCCATGACAGTGGGTGGGAGGAGGTATGTGATTTAGTGCAGTTGGTCCAAACGACCTCTCTGTCCTTGTGATGAGGACACACAGCCTCAGGGCGCTGGCATGGAGGATGTGCCTTGGACCGCCTGGCACCTCGCCTGGCACCACGCGTGGCAACACGTCCACAGTCTGCACCGTTCTGATGGATTGGCCTGTCTCTGGTGCCACCCTCATGAAATCACTTTTTGATTTGTTGTCATGTTTTTCTCCTTTTTTTCCTGCTTCTTGGGTTTTTCACGGGTAAGAACACCCTCTGGTCAGGTATTACAAGAGTGATTAAATTAACCTTCAATAAATCAGCATAATAGAGCATTACCTGTGAGCCCGTGTGCGTGCCTGCCTGCCCGACGGTATGAAGGTGTGCGATCAGGAGGTCAGCATCAAATGTCCATCCATGACTACTGTATATAACACAGTTGCCCTGTGGCTGAAGCTGCTCTTTCCAATGTGCCATTTCACAGGAAACACATCAATAAGGCGCGATTACAAGGCTGACAAAATTAATCTCAGCTGTCATTTCATAGAGCTCCGGTTTGAGAGTGCTCTGATCAAGTTACATTAGTGGGAAGCTACTGGATGATTTGGAGAGGAATCAAAATCCATTTGACTTCCCTTCTGTTTTTCCTAGGGCTTATTATCATCAAGAACCATTTATTTTCAGAAACAAATGACATTTATGAGTGCATTTTAATCTAAGTTCCTGAATTTAACTCATATAATGCTATAACTGTGGAGCTTTGTTTTTATAGTGTAGGAACATTTAGAGAAGAGAATCAGTAGCATGACGTTTCCAGTGTCTGTGTACACAAGCTTGTGATGTAAAGAAATACCACATTATAACATTAAGTAAAAGTCCTGCATTCAAAACGTTACTTAAAGTTATAATCCTTGAAATTAAAGTATTTTAATCAAACGTTGTGATACTTCTGTTCAATTCAATGTATTCTAAATAGTTTCTCATTGTTAGTGGCGGAGTCTGCACTTTTTCAATTTACTTAATGCGCAGGAGGGATGCACAGGAAATCAGGCATATACTGTACATATTCCCTCGTTACTATTGCATTTCTGACAAAGGAGTTTCTCAAGGAGTGTTTCATGTTGTATTAAGCAGCAATTGTTGTTGTTGCCCCCAGTAACCACGGGTGTCATCAAATCAACCAGGATTACAACTGACAAGTGATATCAGCAGTCTACTCATAATGCAAAATGGCACCATTCAATAGTTAAATTATTATAGTATGTTATTGAAATGTTATCATTTACGTGTCAGCAGCATCTTAAAGTTGTCAAGAAGGAGCAACATTTCCAACAATTTTACATGCAGTTTTAATCTGCAACAATAAAGAGTAAATGATATGACTTGCGCTCATATACCGCTGAAATTAGTTTTCTTTCAAAAAACATGAAATTATAATACTTAAATGTCCCATTTTGTAAAAAGTGAGATTTTCATGTATTTTTTATTATCAAGCAGGTCTAAGTGCTATATACATACTGTGACAGTTGACGAAGCAGTGCATACAGCCCGTACTCAAAAACTGTTGTCTTTTAGCAAGCCAGCAGGACCAACGTAAGGTTGTTCACTATGAGGAAAATCATGTGGGGTTGTTTTTAACATTAAAGCATGTAAACATGTTATAGTAGAAACACAAAATACAAATATAAATCTGAACATTTGAATAATGTCTCCTTTAAGTAAAGTCCTGTTGTTAAGTGTACTTAGTTACCCTCCACTACTACCTTTTAGTGTCATATATTAGTATCATTTTTTGGTAAACGTTTTTTATACTAATAAATGTCACTGTGTAGGTAATAGATTAACGTAGGTTACTTACTTTATTAAAAACAAAAGTGATGCCTTATACGAAACAGTTTTCAAAACAAGTGAGTTTGCAGACCTGTGTCATGGGAAAGGAATATTTTTTAAGACTGAGGACTCAGCTTTGTGATTATTAAGATGAATAAATCCTGTAACATAGAATCCAACACCATGTTCAACACAGAACCTGTTGTTTCTCATCATACAACTCATTCCTGACAGAGAAACAAGCTAGACCTCAGACAACTCATTCTTTCCATGTGCGCTGTCTTCGGTGTCCTTCACAAGCAAATCTTGACAGCTCTGTCCAGAGGAGGAAGGCAAACTCATGGACATCTGCTTCTCTGCTTCACGGAGACGTGGCAGGGATTTTGACACAGGGTGTCAGGGTAATCTGACAAGACAAGCCTCATGTTATATCGGAGCGTTCAAAAAATGTGCCGCCGTCGCTCTGGCTCGTGTCTTCCGTACATCATTCTGTCTTCTCCTTGACTGTTATGCATTGCGTAGGTGGCATTGAAATGGGATGTTCTGTAAAACACACAAAAGAGGGGAGAGAAGGAAAGAGAGAGAGGGAGAGGAAGAGAGAACAAGAGGAGTCCCACCCGTGACCTCTTCGGCCGTGCGATGTGTCTGGAGCTGGCAGGGGACGCAATTGAGAGTGACACTCCTGGTTGGAGCTGCCAAACTGCCACTTCCTGTCCTCTTTATTCACACATAGCAGGAGTTTAAGCTGGACGTTTGAAGAGCAGGGAACAGACATGTGTCTCCTTGTACAGCATCGCTTCTGACTGTCATTATTGTGGTTCACGACCACTCCATCAACATCACAGGCCTACGCCCATCTTCGAAACAAGGACCACAAAATGGGGGGAAATGGAAAGAAAGCAGTGTAATGGGCCAATATATGAGTTAGTGTTTGTTTGTTTTCTCTCGTAATGGACTGAAATATAAAACTTTCTTTGTCATCATTACTCCCTTTGTTCAGCTCTTTATGCCTCCTCTGGTGTATCATTGGATTTGGGAGTCCTCAGCGGCTCAGCGCGATCAAATTGCCATAGAATTGGAGAAATTGGACTCATAATTTTGATGTTTTGTGTTGAATAACCCTTTAACTTTGTTAGGATCAAGTTTGTCACTCTCCCTCTTCTGCTCTCTCATTTAATGGCTTTGTTTTTCTCCTTCCCAGCATCCCTAATAATGCTTTCGCCTGAGATGGGTCACTTTCACCAATACAAATAAGATTCAAAGTCATGTGTCCTGCTACAGGTTTTCATTGAATTCTGTCCCCTTAGGTCAAGTTTGTTTTATTTATCTGATATTGTTGTCTTTCATGCCTTTGTCTTACCACTATATCCATCTTTGTTTCTGCTTCTTTTCTCTGTTTTTCGGTCTCCCTCCACACACACACTCTCGCTCTCACTCGCACACACGTACACATTATCCTTGGGCTATTACCAGGATAAGTCAATTTGATCCATCCAAGGCACTGGATGTCATTTTATTCATATATTTTCAAGCCTAGTGACTTTATTAAAGGCTACTGCTTCAATCTATCCTGAATGGATGAATGCACCCACTGATGAAACACAGGGGGAGAAATGAGGCCCACACAGCCTGAAATGACCACAGCCAATCAGCCTGTCATTTTCAAACATGTTCTCAAGTTCTGTGTTTTTTATGCAATCGAAAAACAGCGATTCTGAAGCTTTTGGCACAATGTTTTCTATTCATCTGTGGGTGAAGAGACAGAGAGCTGCCTGCCCGCCTTCCAATGACAAGAGAATGGCTGTTGAGACTTCCAGCTTGGGGGAAAAAATGAGATGTTACAGTCAGTGGAGACACGGAGCAGAGAAAGTTGGAGACAAGACAAAAATGTGTCTATTCATGCCAACTGGTGTCCTGACCCTCCTCCAGGCTGCCATTTCCTTCTGTCAGGAGAGGGAATTAAAGGGCCATTCACCAGACATGAACACTTCCACAGGCCTCAACCATTCCCTCTCACCCTGCTCTTACTCCTTCTAGGTCAGCTCTGATACCTAATAGGTGCTGAATGAGGAAACTTCCCATTGAGGTTCATTCAGGGGGGGGAAACAGGTTCTGTCACTTTAAGGTGAGTATGGACATGCCAGAGTGCACACGGCCAACTAGTCTTCCAGAGCAGAGGGGAAGGTCATATAGAGTTCAGAGTGAGAGGGATGACTGATGGCTGTAGAGGGACTCTGGTGTCTGCTGCTGCACCTCAAAGACCAGGCTTCACTGAGTGCGCAGGCCAGGCCAAGCTGGGACTGGACAAAGGACAGCCAGGTCTGAACTCAAGTCACAGTGCATTCAGGCTGCCATTAACTGGATCAACAAACTCACGGAGAGTCAACATCAACACAAAAAAGTTCTGGCCATCAGTGAGCTTGTCAGCTGTGAAAAGTTGAATAGAAAGTTAAAAGATGCCGAGCTCCAACAGTCAGTCGGCTTTCACGTAATACTATTTCCATGTGAAGTTCAGTTTACTAGTCACAAAGAGTGCTATTCAGCCTGTGTTGTTGTCCTCTGTTGCTCTGGAGGAGCTTTCAAAGGTTAGAGAAATGATGATGTCATTAGTGTATTTGGAACTTGAACCATACTAAGTCTTGAATGTCAGGATATCTCTGCTTCTACTGCTTTGATTTTGACCATTGTTTTTTAATCTGTCTCTTGTGAGTTCCCCAAGGAATCATAAGAAGTTAAATACTAAATCATTGGAGGGCCGCCGTTAAAGAGAAATGTTGATATTTGTCACAGGCTGGTGTTTTTGTCATGAATACTTTCACACTGAACGTGAATATTACGTAGCGATAAAGCTGAGTTAAATTCTTTCCAGAAAGGAAGTCGTTTTTTCTGAGCTTTCGCGTCACGAATAAAGTCATGAACCAATTACGTTGTGCGGAACGGACGTTACGCCAAAACGTACATCACAGTAGTGCAACCGAGGGTTATGAGGATCATTAAACAACAACACGGAGGCTTTGTAGTCCGAACCAAGATGGCAAACTTTATTATTATCATATCAGATTATCTCCTTCTGTTCTTACCTTTCACAATAAAAGCCCTAGGCATATACACTGTATAAAATGTTTGAGGTGAATCAAATTTACTCAGAGCATTTCCCTGAAAGGAATCTCAATAAATAAAGAATGATGAATCCATTTATTTTCCGATGAGCTGGCACAAATCTATTGAAACCTTGTCTTGAACCAATGATGCAACTGTCACACATTAACATCACTGCCAGTATGAATAGTTTATTATATATACAAATATTTATTTATTTCATTCACTAACTATGTTGCAGAGAAAAACAAAACAGAAGATGTACGTTACTGAGCGTGAGAGAGGAAAACTAACACAACATCGAACAATCGGATAGTTACATTATTAAGTATTACATCATCATAATACCGTGCCTTGCACAAACTAAGGCAAGGCTCTATTTCCTGGGCAACTCGCCAACTAACTTTCCTGCTGCATCCATGTGCACATGGTGGTTTGTTTGCATTAGTGTTAGACTGTGGCTTTCTTTCCATATTGCTCGTGTGCATGGTTTGTGTCTGCACCTGTTTTTGAGACTCCAGTCGTGGCTAATGGCTGTAACAATTGTGTATATATCAAACATTTTGAAATGGTCGACTACCTTCACCAACTCAGATTAAAAACATTTCAATCTGAAATCTATAGTTTGCTATAACAGGCAGGGATTTCCAGAGAACTGGTTCTGTGTTTACCTCCCGTTGGACTCAAAGGCAACTATTTGGATTTCTACTAAGATAAAGTCAGTACTTGACCGTCAATCGTGAGGGTGACATGATAAAATGTTTTGAGAGAAACATTTGGGGGGGAAAATAAATTAATCTTGAATTTAGATAGGATAGTAATAAATACGGTTTAAAATGATATGTAGAGAGCACATTACTGTTTAATAACTGATGCTTTACGTGAGCCCCTTTACCATATTGTTTGTAAGTTATTAAGTTTGTAAGTTAAAATGAGGCTTTCCCTGTACAGTGACATTTTTCCCCTGCCTTACACTCTTAATGATGTTACGAAGAAACTCAAGGTACAAGAAAGGCTGCGAGGAAGAATATTGGGAAGTTCAGCCTCACCCACAAAACTTACTGTAAGTGAACACACAGACAAGCAGTGGAAGTGAAGGGACATCACAATGATTTTTGCATCCACAGGGTAACACAGATCCTGTGTTCTTCTCAATGCTTTTTGTTTGACTTAACCACACCATGCGATAAACCAGCAGCTCCCACAGCTGTAGAGAAGAAAGATATGTGAAAGTGTATGTGTGTGACAGTTACAGAATCAAAATTCATCCCCTCTTGCCTCTGAAAGCCTCCTGCAGCCCTCCGCCGCCCCTCTCCACCCTCCTCAACTATCAGAGCTGTATCGTTTTGCAAACCTCTGCGGTGATGTTGTCAGGCTTCTTTCTGTGAAGTGGCCCCAGCCATAAAACAACAGTGACGTGAGTGATTGATCCAGCAATGAAGATGGCAATACTCCTCTGCATCAATATGAAGGCAGCCTGCGGGACTGGAGCCCTTTCAGACAGCTCTCTGTTTCTCCTCAGAGGAAAAATCCATACACAATTGATGGCAGTTCAAAGAGAGGCTTTATTGTGGGATATCAAATAAAACATCAGAGAACACAGAGAACGGGAGAGAGAGATAGAATGAAAGAGTGCATGTGAGTAAGTGAGAGAGTATGGGTGTGAAAGAGGGGGAGACAGAAAGAGCGATCTGCATTTTGCTTTATCTCCTTTTTGCACCTGAATGGTAATGAACAGGCTTAGATGAAATGGAGAGACTTCATCGTTTCCGGAGGACTTGCAAACAGCAAGTGGATGTCAACAGTATCTATGGCACAATTACACTATATGATCCTACACAAAAGCGGTATGCAGATACAGAGACCGGGTGATTGTGTGTGAATGAAGACAGCCTAGATAGGCCGGTAAAGGTGTTAAGTATTTATAGGGTTATTTCAGGGTATAACAGAGAAATGTAAGTAAGAGGGAGAGATATCAGTCGTTTCCTGTCTGTTCTCTGCAGCCTGGCCTGCGGCAAACCCCGTTATGATTTCATCAGCACTGCTTCTAATCCACTTACTTAATGAAATACATAATTAACACAGCTTAATTGTGGTGGGGACAGTTTTGACTGAAATCATTTCCTGTGCTGAATGTTGCTGTAATTGAATGTGTTCTTCACACCCAATCAAGACCTTTGGGTTGAAGCATAGGTTTGTTGGTTTTCTTCTTAATTTGTTTTCTTCTTATTATGCTTTCGCTTTTGTTGTTGATGTTTAATTTGTTGAATGTGCACACAGCAAGAATTACACTAGTTAATCAAGGATGGAACATTGTTTCTTCAATTTTGCATGTTTTGTTTTGTTTTTTATGCCTCTTTGTTGTGGCCGGAGGCATTATGTTTTCATGTTGTCCAGCATCAGTCCGTCCGTCCGTCCGTCCGTCTGTCCGTCCCATTCTTGGAGCACGTTATCACAGGGATGCCTTGAGGGAACTTCTTAAAAAATGGTACAAACGTCCACTTTGATTGAAGGATGAACTGATTAGATTTTGGTGGTCAAAGGTCAAGGTCAGTGTGACCTCACAAAATACGGGTTTGGCCATAACTGAAGAATCCATAATTAATACAATTTCACACAAATGTCTTATAGTATAAAACAGTGAAATGAGGACATTTTGGACAGACATGGATGAACACTGCACTTGACCGGTTGGCGGAGGCATACAACCGTGAGGCCGTAACTCTAGTATTTATCAGAAACAACTGATCAGATAGATTTTGATAAATTATACTATTCACTGCTGCAGGTACAATATGTTGTAATTATACTGAATAGTCTAGATAATATGCCAAAATTACAATTCAAAACAAGGTAATATATTGACACGTAGTTGGCTGGGTTTCATCCATACAGTGTTTGTGGTTGCTGTGGTTTCTTTCCATTCTGACTCGTTCCTCTCTCGCACTCTCTTTCTCCGTCTCTCTTTTGCTCTTTGGTCGTGATTGATCGATGTGTCAGGTATGATGGGGCATCATGGCGTTAGAGCGGGTTTGCAGCTCAGTCATGTGACCGCAGCAGATGGCACAGCTGAGTATTAGAGTGGGTTCACCTGCTGTTTGCTCTCCTGCTTCCTGCTTTACTGCTATCAAATACCACCTAGGGAGAGTGAAAGAGGGAAGGAAGAAGCCAGGGAAGGAGGAAGGGAGGTGAAGGAAACGTTGCATGCCAGCCAGGGAGGGAGAGCAGGTTTAATAAAGAAGGAGCAAGAGGGGGGACAAAATGGGAGGGATGGATAAAGAAAAGAGGGAGATGAGATGAAGAGATGATGAGTTAGGATGTGGGAGGGATGTGTGATCCTGCAAACAGAGAGGGGGGAAAAGAAGGAGGTGCAGGAGGAGCATTAAAATGAATGTGCTGTATTCTTTCAATGATTCTCTTACTCTTAATTACCCTCTGCGTTGTTCTCCCTCTCCTTCTCTCTCAGCTCAAATCATAAGCTCATAATGACGGGATGCGGTCTAGGATCCATTTAACACCCGTTCCAGACCAGTGGATAAGTACAGATAGAGGGGCTTAAGAGACACACAAAGTAACTATGACTGATAGCTGAGCCTGGTGACTCCAAGGGACATCCTCTTTGTAATTCTCTTAGTGTAGCATAATATAATTTATCCCACAAATAGACATATGACCCTGCAGTGCCCGTGTCACTCAGAGTTCAGACTCGGGGGAGTGCACTGGAAGGACAGGACACACACTCAAAATTACACATGCATAAACACACATTTAGTTTTACACACATGCCTGTACTCGGCACAAATGGTGCTGCATGGGCAGAAGTGCGCATAGACACAGATAAGAAAAGGCATTCCCACATATACACACATGCTCATTACATATGCATAACCAGTATACAGCATCGCAGGCATTGCTGACTAATAGAAGCACTCTATGCGGCCTGCAAACATAAGCGTGTTATCAGTGATGAATTCCACCACACCTTCACAGCAGTCCGACCGACAGCCTCCTCGGCTGCTATCTGCCCTCTACAGCCCTGCTCCTGGGCTGTTTGGGAGTGAGTGGCAGGTGTGTGTAAATGCTGGTGCCGATATGTCACAGGCACCAATCTGCAGTCCCCGGGGATTCTACTGGGAGTTCAGCCTGAGTATCACACCGAGGAGAAAACAATTTCTGCTGCCAATACTCCCGCGCGGATGAGAAATGTTTTAATATTTGCTGCTGCTTTATGGCCACGGCTGTGACAGTGATGGAGAAAATGTCAGCTTTTCCCACCCTTAAATGCCACTCTTTGTCTCAGTCTGTTTCTTTTCATTGATCTCTGCCTCTGCCGCGGAATCAATAAGGTCCACCAAACAGTCGCTTGTCTGAGAATGCATTGCCACTTTCCCCTCTCAAACCTTTCAGCAATACAGGATTTCACACTCTCTTTGCCTCATTAGTTACGGGCCCAGCTTGTGTAAGGCAACATGTACAAAGGGAGAAATAGCATTGTAATTCCACAGTTTATTTAGTTGTCAGGCACTGGAAAGAATGTATGCTTCCCACGAACAACCAGAGAATAAGCTAATGCAGACATTGTGTATGGGGAAATGTGTACGCTCACTTTCATTTCTTTGGCTCTGACTTGTAGTTGTGTGTGTTTTGTCTAACTGCAATAACATTTACCCCAGTAATAGCAGCACAAAAAAAGGACAACAATTCTTCCCTTCTTCCCTCCAGCTACTCCAGAGCTCGGCAGAAGCTTGTCGATAGTGACTGACCCAAACTTGCACTCTCACGGGGTGAAGGGTAATTCAGTCAGTGTTGCCAGTCAGCTGCAGTCCCTCTTCAGCTCTCCCCTCTGGTGCTGCCGCAAAGAGGGAAGAACAAAAGAGATAGAGCGGTCACAGTTTAAGACTCGAACAGGATGGTGGATGTTCTCCATCGACCGCGGCCCTTAGGAGAAGACTGCTGCTGGAGCCTGTGTCAATCCTGATCGGATATCAGGGATGTCAGTTAAATAGACACAGGAAGTGATTTAAACAGACATTGTTTCCTTTTTTTCTTTTGGACCGCATACATATTTCATCAGATGACTGAAAGGTTAAGATGAAAATGTGAGCCACAATAGGTCCATTTAGCTGAATCGTTGATTCTGGGGTCATTCAGGGGACGTCAGGGAGAGTGATGATATAATATAACGCATCACTTCCCTTACATGTCGACAGGGCAGACAATTAAAGGTTTGTTCTCACAAAAAAATGTCTTCCATTCCTGAGGGTTAGAGTAGGAGGAAGAGGAGGGGACATGAAACTGATCCCTCCTGAGACTTACCGGACAATGTATTGTCTTTATAGACATATGTCGACACACACACACACACACACACACACACACACACACACACACACACACACACACACACACACATGCTCAGAGTTCATACTGTATGGCACACACAGAGAATTCAATAGCTCATAAAAAAGTAACAATAGTATACCAGTAAGTCTTGTACTTCATCTTTCATTAAGAAAGGAAACAGATGTACAATACCTGGAAGCACCAAACTCTATGTATGCTGCAGGCAGTTACAGGTTAATGTTTAAAGCAAACACACCACTTTAAGGGGTTTACAGCTCACTTTAACAATTGGCATGTTTTCCCTATGGCCTACTACAGTTCAATCAATACAACATGAGCAGCTGTCTCCCAAATCCTTTTTCTGACCTTTAATGTCAAATTGTCAAATTGTACAAGCAAACAAGTTGTACTCCTTCTGCACAATGACGAAGAGAGAGTATTCTTTTTCATAAATAAACGGTTGGCTAGTTTTCGGGAAGGCTTCATACCAAATGAACATTGTTTTATCCCTTTAAATGACTTTTCACATTCACATTTTGTAAGATACACTTGACTAATTGACAAAATGACTATTTGTATATCAATGAGAAAATGTATATACATACAACTGTCTGTGAAATATTATTTAAAGCTACAGCCAGAAGACGGTTAGATTGGCATACAGTCTTGAAACAGGGGGAAACAGCTAGCATCTAGCAGCACCTCTAAGGCTCACTAATTAACACATTATATCTCTGTGTTGCTACTTCTTGGCTGGGCACAGTGACTTCCTGATGTATTGTCTCCAGGAAATCAACACATAACCTCTCGTTAAACCAAAACATGTCATTTTAACACTTTAAACAAACAACATATAATGTGTTAATAGGTCCTGGTAGGTGTATTTAAATTACATTTTTCCTTTGGACGGGCTAGCTGTTTCCCCTTGCTCCCCTGCTGTCTTCACGCTAAGCTAAGCTAACAGTCTCCTGGCTGTAGCTTCATATTTAATGAACAGATAAAAGAGTGGTGTCGATTTAGTAATCCAACACTCGGCTATTCCCCAATAAGTTGAACTGTATTTTTAAGGTTTTAGTTTTGTACCTGTTGTTTGACAGGGCGTTTATTTCTGAAAATTACCACAACCATTATAAAGATGTAGCGACAGTATAATGTAACAAGACATAAATATACACATTATCATGCATGTAACTTTTCATAGCACTATCAGTATGGGACAGTTGTATCAATTGTAGCTAGGTGGTCAAAGGTTAGTGCTACATACAAATCTCTAAGAGCAGAGACCCTTGGGGTCACCGTTTCCATACTTTTCATTGATTCTCAATAGAGTTACATGGAGGTGGAAAAATTACAAAAGCAGCTGACAATATGGCTCAAGTTAAAGGGAATATTTGTCACATTTTATGTTGATGTCCAATTAGTGTTGATGGTAAATGCAGTCGATTGAAATAATAAATACCTCAGTGCATGCTATATTGACAGAGAAAGCTGAGTTCTCAGCTGCAAAATCTGTTCTTCATGCATCCAGCGCAGTCATTTGATGTGACAGTGGTGTAGTTGGATGTAAGGAAGAACTACAGGCTATTTCAGATTGTTAAGCTCCGCCTCTGGGTAGCCAGAGAAAGAAAATACAAACTCAGAATGTCCTTGTTCTCTTTGCTTGTAATGCAAACTAGCTACATTTCCAATAGCGATTTGACATCTGCATAAAAGGTGGCAAATACATTACCACAGTTTAATCATCACCACAGAGTTGAGGCAGAACCACTGAACTTCATAAAGGTAGTGTTTACTTTCACTGTGTGATATTATCAGGGCTTTCTGATTCTGTCTATGCCTTCTTTAAGAGTTCACTTGTATGTGATCATCCACTACACTTAGACTAAATGTTTTATGATTGAAATATCACATTATAACGCCAAAAGTCATTGAGGACTCAATAGCTTACTTTAACACACATGCGCACAGCCCCAGAGTAAAACTCGACATGAGGCAACTCCTGGAGAAAATATGAGTAAGAGAAACTGATGGTGTGTGTACACAAGGTCTTCAGAACACTTCAGCTAAGGTGCTACAGCCTGTCAAAGCAGCCCAGTGTCAGGTGACAAGGCATCACGCCACCTCAGATAGAAGTGGCCCAGTAATGTCTCAGCCGATGAACCAGGGGCCACATCTTTGTCCCTCTATCACAGCTGAGTCCAAACAGCAGCCTGCTTCTGTCACTGTCTGTTAATGTGTCTCCACATAAACACCTACCCTTAACCGTGTCAATGCTTCACTTTCATGTGACCCGTTATCGTTATCGCTTTGTTTCAGCTCGCTTTGGCTCTGATTTTGTATGTGATTTTGGTCAGAGTTAATGAAACCATATGACATGGTTGTGAGTCTGTATGTGGGAAGTGAAAAACATATTGTAAAGCCAAAATAACTTCATCTGAAGGAAGTCTATGTTTTTTTATATTACTCAATATAAAAATGAAAATGTCACAGCTAGTTAAATACAACTTGATTCATATTGTCATAATTTATGCCATTTGCTACACCATTCCTAATAATGATATTAACATAATACTTGAGTAGTGGGATGTAACTAAGTACTATATACTCAAGAACTGTTTTATTCTTACCTTACTTGAGAATTTAAATGTTATGTTACTTTATACTTTAATACATTTCAGAGAGATATATTGTACTGTTTACATCACTTCATTTATCTGAAACCGATTAAACTACCCAACAGTATAAATTGTAGTTTCACTTCCACTACAACATGAAACTGCTGCTTACACAGTAATCGATCAGTAAAACTGCAAAAAGAAAACAGTATTATAATATAAGAGTGTAACACTGAGAGGTCATTCTGACACATCATTTTACTAAAGTTCTGCTATTTATACTTTTTACTTAAAAGTGATTTTGACTGCAGGACTTTTATTTTTTTCATTGTAGTATTGTTACTTTTACTGAAGCAAAAGATCTGAAAACTTCTTCCACAACTGATTTACTCATCATGTTTTTTCCTGGATTAACATGGTGACGTTGTTTTAGAGAAATCCACTGGGGAAACTCCGACAATCAGAAAGATTTGTAACAAAACCCTCCAAGGTTAGCCAGACTGATTTGCAAGAGGAAACGAAAGTAAAGTAAACCGTAAATTATAACTTAAACTGACGTACAGTACTTACGGTAGTTGAGACATGCCAACACTTTTCCTGTTAAATGAAGGATTATTATTGTCATTACAGGTGCTTTCATTTTCAGTTTCAGTTTGAAGTACCCAGATTTATCCTTTGAGAACAATCATACGTAGGTGGTCCTCCTGTAAATTATAAACTGATTGTATTGTGTTTGCTTGACAACTCAAACACACACAATGACAGAATAAGACCAAATACTCCCGGTGACAGTCTTTGACTTTCTCATTGGCTTTTGCTTCACTATGAATAACACTATTTTCCATTGATTTTCGCAGCTAAAACAAAAGGAAACAATAGCGATCTAGTTGAATCTGATTGAGCAAATGAATCATCTTTCAGAGAAAAGACTAGTTGAATAGCGTTTGAATGCTGGCATTGTACAACATGCTTTCCTTTGCCTCACATCTTCATAGTATTCTGCCTAATCCTCTTTTCCACAGTCTGAAAAAGGCCTTTCACTCTGTGGCCTAAGGGACATGAATAATTGTTGATACAGAGGCTGTTTCATAAACTCCTAACACTGTAATCACACTCTGACAGATGTAGGCCTACTACATATACTCTGTCACACACACACACACACACACACACACACACACACACACACACACACACACACACACACACACACACACACACACAGATTTAACCCCCTTTCTGCTTTTGCCAGTGACTCACTGCTCATATCAGCATAATGACCGCAGACTGATCCAGCCCACAGGGGCTGAGGGTTGGAGTAACACTGGGTTCTGAATAAACAATGAATGACGTGTGAGGAGAGGCTGGATGTGGCCGTAAACTATAGTGTGCGTTTTACAAAGTAAAAGGAGACTCATAGTCCAGACGCTGGCTGTACTGCACTGATTTTAAAAACAGGCTTGCTGTTGATTGCCTCATCTGATTCCAGAATAAAAAACATGCTTAGTTCACATGAAGGGCCTTCAGTCCGAGAGAGTATCAGTTCAATTCCTCACACCTGCCGAAACTTCACATTTTCTGTTATTGCTGCGGATTATGAAATGAGTGACATTTGACCAAATGCAGAACAATAGCTTGCAACCTAACCTTTTGTCCCTTGCTAAGTGGCAGTATCCTGGTATAGATTCTGCGACGATGAAGCATGAATAGTAATTGTTTACCTGCAGTTGGTACAATGTCAACAGACTAATCCATCACATGCACCCTGTCTACTTATTTATAGACAAGGGGAATAAATCAGGCAAGTGGATGAAAGTTGAAAAGACAAACACAAGGACACAAATAGGAGTCCCATAGATAATCCTTTAAACATTTTTAATCAAGACGTCAGCAACAGGAAAGATGAATGGAGCATCCATCTATGTGTAATTAAACTTGTGCATCATCATAATGTAGATATAATGTGATAAACAGCCTGACGGTGATATACTGATACTAATAGTGCCGTGAGTGATTTGAGCTTCATCATCGCTTGAGGTTTGCATTGTAAGGCTGAAGGTAAATAATTTGAGCTATATTGGCATTATGGGTTTACATTGTGAAACTTTGTGCTGACAATACAAACAACTGTATATCTTAATTATATAACTTAATATAATTTAGTGTAGCAGAGTGGATGATTTTAATTAACAACACAAAATGAACTTTTAGATGAAGCCCAAGCAAACGGCTCCTATAAATATCATAGACAGTTAGGATTCCCTACTGTAAATACATACTTCATTCTTAGGAAGAAGGATATAAAATGAAATATTGAGATATCTGGTCCATGTCTTATATTTCTTTTTAAATGTTTATAATCATCTGACTGCATCATTTCACCAATGGGAATCAACACTTCACAGGAAGACGATGTCATAAACTCTTCCCAGGATGCAGCAAAAACAATTATCTCTTTGAAAATCTGTCTGCGAAATGTTTATCTTGTGATCCCTTGGACGCCTTACAGTATTGCTTTCATTGCGAACTCTCCATCATTTACTGGAAGAAATCCCCCCTCATTTGTTTATACACAAGAGATAAGGAAACACTGTGAGTACTTATGAGGAAATCCAGCATGCATCAATATTTTCCACATGAGCCTCATTTTAAAATGTTTAGAGAAATACTATGTGTCACTCCCTTTGCGTCTCCCACACACTGGGTTTGCTGTCAGGAGTTGTCCTCTCCAATGTCTTTTTCATCAAATTCAAGGAACGGGAGACGGCACACAACACCTTCCGACACTCAGACGTGCAGTATGACGGCTGGAGAAGGAATGCAAAGAGACAGGAAAACAAAAAAAATAACGTTAATATCTGCCAAGTGTGTTTCCTTCACTGCAGATTTAAGCTGATGGGCCTGTTTCTATCTGCTTAAAAAAAAACTCCCATGTACAATACCAACTTTCAATGTCATCGGATTTGTCTGCGTGTTAGGAGAAGGGCGGGGTTGGGGGTAAGGGGGGTGTGTGTGGGGGGCTGAGATTACAGTGAATGTCACCCTACCTCCTCTCTCAATCATCCACTTTCAATCCATCGCCATCCCGGGGTTTGCGAGACAGCTTGGCGATGATGCCAGTAAAATGGGATCAATAGCATAGGGAAAAACGGACCAGACAATCTCTTACCCCCTTGAACTTCTGTACCCGTGATTGATTTGTCCCCTGCCACAGCAGAGGAGACATTAGAGACAAGGAACATGTGTGTGGCTGCACATGTGTGTGTGTGTGTGTGCACCTGTGTACGTGTGTTGAAAGCATGTTTTTGTAAAAGTGGGATGTCTGCGCGCGTGTGTGTGAGTGCTCGGTGATTGATGATCTGAAGCGCACACACATCATCAGCAAGGCATTTGCGAGGCGTGTGAGTCAGGAGCTGTCATCCCCCTCAGTCTCCCCAAGCAGAGGCCTCGGCTGCTGATTTATAGTAAATCATTAAAATCTGCTTATTATTGCAGCAGCTCATCACCCCCCTCCCCCACTCCCTCAGTCCCCATAACCGGCCCCTCCCCCATCAAAAACTTGCCACGCCACTGCAGAGACACACGGAGAGGAGATTTCTTTGACCAGCTCAGCGACAATAACTTACACACGCAGAGTGATGGTCAGCAGGTTCTGGCACATTAAATCCATTTCTGAGGCACGTTTGAAAATAAATATACCAGATGTCTTGTTTCATAAACGTCAGCTGAAGAAGCCAATGAAAGAATCTGGCTGTGTTCCTGAACAACAGCTGGAGAAGAGTGGAAGTATCTATCCTCTAAAAAAAAAGAAAAGAAAAAAGGACGAAGAAACTTTCTTATGGGCTGTCATGCTCACATGTGCATACCACACACACACACACACACACACACACACACACACACACACACACACACACACACACACACACACACACACTTGCACACCTCTACTGTCTTCTGTCTTTGAAACTGAAAATGTGATGTGACTTGAACAATGACAGGTGTGTTTGTCAAGGATGTGGCTGTCACTTCAAATCAATGGACGGGAGCATCTTCCCAGGAGACTTTCCACTTCTTAGGGTTTGACTGGTTACACTGCGCTTCAATGCAGGCTGGAGAACAGTAAGTTGTCAAAGTGGCATCCAGGGAGCCCCGCTTCGGTGTCATCAGATCAAAAAAAAATACAAAAGTATCTCATTTGAGCTTTTATTTCATCAGGAGTATAGTGGCCGTTATATACTGACTCATGTTGTGAAAAAGAAACTCATTATCTGGGCGTCTATCCATCTGAAGATCGTTAGCATGAACAAATCCGAGAATCACTGTTTTAGAGATGTACTATTCAAGCAAGTTGTGCAGGGCACAGAATAAAATGATGATAATCATTTCCACTGAATAACTCAAGTGAGAATCACAGCTTGTCTATAGTCGCTTTGCGGTGCGTGGTTTGTCAAATGCTTTTCAATTACAGCCTTTAACTTGAGGCACTAACACATCCCCATGAAGTGATTTTAATGGAGTTTGGTGCAATTGTTTGTTATGCGAGACAGGTCTTTTCATTGGAAAGTGAAGAGCGAGAAAGAGAGGAGGCTTGAAACTCAAATGAACTTTGTGCGATAACATGACACAAGCGGCTGATCAGGGGAGTAGCTGTGGGTTTAAATCTCGTCACTTCCTGTCCCTGGTATTTAACATGTGAATTGTACGATATGGGGGGGGTTACCCTCCTACACGTACTCCTAAAACTCAAAACATGGGTACTGGCATGTGATTTGGCAGATACAGCATTCTGGGGCCTGATTGATTTCTCCAACACCCCCAATCAGTCTGTTATGTCCCACTTTCCTCTTTCAACCCTCCCTCTCTCCCCTCTTTTTCTCCCTCCCTGCTAGTACAGTATAACAACCTCCTCTCCATTCTGTCTCTAAAGCTCCTGGATCCTCGTAGCACAGGTGCAGGACTGCGGGGCTACAGCCCAGAGGCCCTGGATGCCGAAACAGGAGAGGCGAGCCGACACACATGCAGAATTACAATGCCTCCATTTCTCACACTGACATAATCCCCATGTTTTATTTGTCCCCTTGTAATTCTTTTTATATCTTGGGCTTATGTTCTTTGGCATTCGTTCAATCCAAGCCTCGGGACACGGGGCTCTAGCAGGCCCATATGTGTGCCTTGCTCCAGTTAACGCATATTAGTTCCTTTGTAACTGTGACTAAACTGGCACATCTCAGCAGGGAGATGCACCGGCTTTGACTGACATCCCATGTCTGGATCCTGTACTTTGAGTCTCGCGCAGACTTGTTAAACACGGGACCTGTCAAAGCTTCCCTCACTCTGCTGTCAAGCACAGGAACCACTAGGGTTTGCAGCTCTGACCACATGTCTCTGAATTACCTCTATATGTGTGTGTGTATGTGTGTGTGTGTGTGTGTGTGTGTGTGTGTGTGTGTTTGTGTAGAGAATGAATAGTATCTCACACTCCGCTGTTCCTTGGTGTTTCTTTTATCAAAGCTGAGTCTCAGACGCATGTTGCCGGCATGTTCCTTCTTTTCCTCAGTAGAGAAAATCTTCAGGGAAAAACTAAGTGAAACATTTTTCATGCTTGTGTTTTGGCATGATTGCCTGCGAGAGAGAAGAGAAAAAAAAGGGAGACTTTTATAGCCTGATCAGATCAGTCACTAAAATTACATCGAGAAAGCTTTTCCAATAACAGCTTGATATTAGGACTTCAGCGCTGTGTTGATGTATGTTGTCGGCGGAGAAAATCTGTTAAGTCTGTGCCATGTGATGCCAACAGTCTTAAATATTGTTTTCACAACTGTGCAAGCTAATTACCTTTAATTTTTCATCTGTGCTCCAAGGGTTGTAAGAGACTGTGATTAGTGATTCATTACTTCTCATTACCTGGCCTGTCAAAGTGTTTCCTTTACTTATTCAGGCTGATTAGCTGTACATGGCCCGCCTCTCTCAATGAGGCTGAGAAAGAGACCTCAAACATGGTCTGCAGATAAGCAACTGTAAATAGTAATAATGATGAGAAGCATAATGATGAGGAGCATGACGACAAGGAAAACAAGAAGGTTGTGGCGGTAATTGTCATGATGGAAAGAAAAGAGAAAGAAAGAAAGAACAAAAGATAGAAAGACTATATTTATAGCAAATTAGCATGACCTAACTTTCACCTGAACATGTCCCTTAAAGGGGACATGTCATGCTCATGTTCAGGTTCATACTTGTATTTTGGGTTTCTACTAGAATATGTTTACATGCTTTAATGTTCAAAAAACATATTATTTAGCTGCATACTGTCTGTCTGAATATACCTGTATTCACCTTCTGACTGAAATGCTTAGTTTTAGTGCCTGTCTCTTTAAGCCTCCCTCCCGAAAAAGCCCAGTCTGATATGATTGGCTTGCAAGAAAAATTGCAACGGTAGTGGAAATGCTCAGGTGGGGGGGGGGGGATTTGTGCATGTGACATAGAATGGGGAGCCAAATCTGAATGGTTTGTTGAATCCCGTGTTTTCTGAACAAGGTTTTTCATGATATATCCCCTTCAATGGCATAATTCTGAACTGGAGTTGATAATAAAACCCTCGTCGACAGCCATTTCAGACATATGAGATGCCTTATCTGCTTTTTCTCCCGAGAAGAGTTATTTATAGGCCTAAGAAAATGAGGATTGATTTACTGCAGGTAAACAGGACGTCATTCTCAGCTAAAGGTCAAGGTGAGCCAAAGCTCAGGTGGAAAAAAACCATCTGTGTATTTCACTCGTCTGTCAAGCCAATCATGCTGTGAAGGCATGACAGAACCTGATAAAAGGAAATCTGCCTTTTTAGATAAAGCGGTGACACAATGTGTCCTTGAGTTCAAACGTAAAACAACGCTGGGAGCGATAAGAAAAAAGAAAGACGAGCCCTTTTGCAAAAAAGCCTGAGTATGACATTGACTATGGATGTGAGACGTTAACTAAAACATTCATCACCGTTAGGAGTAATTAACAAACTTCCCCAGCATTAATTAAAGGGCCCTGCTTTAAGGGAAACTGCGCTTAATTAGGAGGTTTGACAGGATGAGGCCTTAGGGATGATCCAGAGGGCTGTTGGAGAGGTACAAGTGACAGAATTTCCACAACGCTGTGAGTTTCTTGGAGTATTTTCTCTACTCGCCACAAAAGTCTGTGCCCTTGGTCAACTCACAAGATGGTCTGGTCTGGCCTGATGTGCCTTGGCATGGTTCTGAAAAACTATTGACAGGTATGACACTTCTCCGATTAGCCAGTCAGCTGGAGGCCCAGAACTTGTCACCTGTCAGGTAGAGAGATGAAGGGTGAGTGAGCAAAGGAGGAGGAAGAAAAGGGCGGGCAAAGAAATTTAAGGGGAAAATAGAAGAGCAAAAGGATTGGTGACAGTGGCGTACAGCGCAAATACAAGAAGAAGTGATAAAAAACAGATGTATATCAGGCCTGAGTCACCTGCAGAAGTGTTTGTGAAGAAGTCCATTACAAAAACCAGAGGGTTTGAGGATGACAAATGTGTACCCAAAGAATCTGTGATTGGATCGGGGATTAAGGGGCTGTCGTGTCTCTGAAGGGAAACAGGCAGGAGACGGACAGACAGAGTGGAAGAAAGAGAAAGAGATGGAAGGGATGGAAAGGGGACAGTAAACGAATGTCAGACTGCCCAGGCAGGGAGACAGAGTGGCAGAGTGGGTGGGCTTTGACAGACACATCTCACACAGGCTGACAGCTCCGTCAATAGCCCCAGGATGGCCACCCTGATTGACAGCTAGCAGGTGGCGCATGAATGGAGTTGTCAGGCCGACTGTCAGTCAAAGTCACATCGCTGTGGCTACAAGGCCCCGGCTGAACAGGCACACAGCTGCCCAAGGTGATCTCTGGGTGTACGGGCAGACTTTTGGCACAGGAGGCTGAGGCAGCTCGGATCATGCTAAAATTACCATACATGGCAGTAGCAGCATTTAATAGCCGTGTTGATTGGGCCTATTTCATACTGGTGGGCAGATCTGGTACATACACACATGGGTGGTTCCACTTAATTTACAAAAGAAGTAGGAAAAAAAGGATTGGAATGCACTATCAATGCATCTCTGCAGTTTTTCCATTTTCTTGGTTCCCCTTAATTGAGCATTGTTCCAGCACGAAGGCATGAAGCATAAGAGTTAATGGGCAATAATTATATTTGAGAGAAGCTTTCTCCCTGGAGTGGAATCCAGAACAAATGGAAGCTCCGATGTGCAACATTCTACTTCATTACATCTGCTGCGATTAAAGCCCGAACATCTGGCACCATATCCTGACAGATAGACAGGACTTCTGGACTGGAAGGGAAATCGAGCGATATTTACAAAAATGTAACACAGGGTATTTACTGGATGAAAGAACAAGTGCTTTGGGCTGGCACGGTACATTCTCCCTATCAGACAAGTGTTGAACTGATAGATGCATGTAAGCACAAGTAAATCGTTTTGGACACTTTTGACAAAATGAACGGCACTAAATACCCTCGCTACACTTTCACATCACAACGGACTTTATTATTATTATAGGCAGCTTCTTTGCTACAGATAAATACGTACTGTGGCTCTTCAAGTAAACACTGGAATGTACATCAATTGGTTGTTAACTTTTTTTTTTTTTTTTAACAATTTCAATCATCCTAACCCCTTAGAGGCGAAGCTAAAACAATAAACATAACTGTCTGTATCTGCTGTTGCCATGGCAACATCAAGTCCCACAGAGCGATGTCATGCCGATATGGTCTCTTCCTGCCGCACAATTATCTCCCGTGATGCTCTGAGGCAATCTAGAGGGCCTGTGGGGCGTGTGCGAGCGTCGGAGGCGGCGGTCGGGGTAGAGGCTGTTGTCAAAGGGCTTGCGGTGGACACAGAGGACGTGGGTCTTCAGGTTGCCCTTCTGGGAAGCGCTGTAGGGGCAGTACCTGCACTGGAATGGCTTCCGAGCTGGGAAAGACAGAGAAAACAGAATACCAATACTTAATACTTTATACTGTGAGCCAGGTGAAAGAAAACAGACCAGCAGCTCTGGCTCTAAACAAAACTTCACTGAATGTTTCACACAGTATAGTACGGAAGCCCTGAGAGGCAAGTAAGAAAATAAAAATTCTGGTGATCCATTTCCTAGTCTGATCTTTTTTGTTTTCTCCCCTGTGTTTAACAGGTGACATAAAAACAGATCTTGCCAGGGTAATGTTTTTTTAATTCCTCTGTGAAGCAGGTGGGAAAAAGGTTTTGCCAGGATATTATTTTCTCTGTGAAATCTGTGAAAACAGATTTCTTTTTTATTCAGTACATCGAAATTAAGTAACACTAATCTTAATTAATTTAAATCTTTTCAAGTGTTTGATATTCTAATAATCGTTTCGGACACATGGGGCTGAAGGGATCCACTGCCCCATGTCCGAACTCACCAGGAAGGAAACATGAGTGCTTTGTGTCCTGTTTAGAACAGGGGGTAGTGGTGCACTTTAGCTTGTGTGGCCGGAATGAGCATTACAACAACAAACCCAGTCTCAGATGAAAAATAAGTGATGTTCTGGGGAAAACTTTGTGAAAACAAGCAGAGTGAGATTGAGTTCTGTGAAAAATTTATGTTTATAATTCTGGATATTAAATATATTTTTTGGTCATTTCTAGACCAGATGTTGGCAGGTAGGAAGTTAAACTTGGACTGAAATTCCAGAGTGGGAAATACAATCATACACATTTCAATGGGACTCAAACTAGTTTCCTATTAGTTATAGTGTGCTAAAGTAAAAGTAAAATAACAGTTTAAAACTGTGGCCTCATAATAACAATTTGCACTTTCTAACACTCCAACTTTACCAAAACACTTTGACACATCGGCCAACAGGTATAAAAGAAAACATCAAGTTTGAAGTCATTGTAACATATTTCCTGCTCACAACACAAACACGGCTCCACACACACACACACACACACACACACACACACACACACACACACACACACACACACACACACACACACACACACACACACACACATACACACACACACACACACACACATACAGACAAGCACACACACACAGACAAATAAACACACACACAAGTGTTGAGTTGAGGAATGACAGACGTCTGCAGCTGGGAGGCAAGGCATGCCAAAACTTCCTGTCTGCCCCCCCTCTTTAGCTTCTGCTACATAACTCCAACTTCAAATAATGTGAACCTACATGACACAGCACAGAGTGTACCTTTAAGATACAAACAACAAAGTATACCGTTAATAGCTTCCAGAAGTTTATCTAACCTCAATAAAATATCAGTATGACACCAAAGCCTGAAGGTGTAGCTATGATCAAAACAAAAACTGTGCTGGATGACTCATTTACCTGTCTAACTAGACAGCCATGTGTCCTTGTTCACTGCTGTACTATTTTTGAGATGTTACCTCATATAATGACTTTCTCTTTTCCCCTCTGTCTAACGCTTTAATGTGTTTTTCTGTGATTCATGGTTACAGTAAACCATTATGTGCTGATGTCATTTGACATCACTTCCCAAAAACTGAGGGCTGTCTCAGCCTTTTCACCCCACCCTCGCCTCTTCCTCTCTATCATGCTCCTCATCAGAGCCAGAGACAGCTGTACGCAGCTGAACACTCGCTTTCACATCTACATAAAAAAGGTGTTTTTGGGGGGAAAAGTGGGAAAACTCACAGACGGTGTGAGCAATAAAAGGTAATGCTCCATCTGTTGGTGTATAATAACCTGATGGCCGTAAAGGACACACACACACACACACACACACACACACACACACACACACACACACACACACACACACACACACACACACACACACAGTTATTCACACACACACCAGTCAGGGAGGATAGGGCCTGACACATCTGAATATCATCAGGATGGCACAGAGGGTTGTGTGTGTATGTGTGTGTGTGTGTGTGTGTGTGTGTGTGTGTGTGTGTGTGTGTGTGTGTGAGAGAGAGAGAGAGAGAGAGAGAGAGAGAGAGAGAGAGAGAGAGAGAGAGGGAGAGAGAGAGAGAGAGAGAGAGAGAGAGAGAGAGAGAGAGAGAGATAGTGAGTTAGAGATAGTATTCTTATTGAGGGAGGGAGGGGGAGCTGTCGGGGAGGAACAATAGTAAAAGAAAAGCTTTGTCAAAATCCAGGTACAGAGACGTTTGTGGTGTTAAACTCCACCTGTCTCACTTTGACTTCTCCAAGCCTCAATCAATGGAAGTGGAAAAACAGGACATGGTGATAGACAGCAAACAATAAACATCTCTGATTCTGTGCATCTCTTAAAGTACCCGTGAGTAGAATTTAAGGGGCTCTACTGGCAGAAATGGAATATCATATTCATAACTATGTTTTAATTAGTGTATAATCACCTTAATCTAAGAATAGTTGTGTTTTCCATATTTTAGGAGGAGCCATTCATATCTAAATTTGGAGAGGGTCCTCTTCACACAGTCCGCCGTGTTGCATCCTCCGTGTTTCTACAGTAGCCTGGACAAACCCCAAAATTGCTCTATAGAGGGGATTTCATGTTTTACGTTACATAGAGGCCACCGCAGTTCTCCGACATGCTTGGAAAGGGAGGGGTGAGTGGAGATGTATTCCGTTTGTTGCAATCTGCAACATTACCACTAGATGCTCTTAAATTATACACACTGGACATTTAAAGATTTTTTTTGCATTTTCGCCTTTATTTGACAGATGACAGAGTAGACTGGAAACGGGGAGAGAGAGAGACTGGTTTGACATGCAACAAAGGTCCCAAGGCTGGAATTGGACCTGGGATGTGCAGCAATGTGGCATACGCTGTAACCATTCTGCTACTCCTTCTGCACGTGTCTTAAACTCACTTAATCTCACTTAATCTCACTTATTAAATTGCTGTTTTAAAAATAAGCATGTGGTGAACTGAAAAATCCCACTTTCCCAAATTTTACACATCCATAGATATTTGAAACACTGAACAGATTTCCCTCAATCTTGTTAAAATCTTGTAAATGCACCCAGAGGACGTGAACAACCCTGTAGCCCATTACACTTTCATAACGTCAGTTAATAATAAGCCAAAAGGTCTCGCATCGACATCAGTCGCTTGTTGCCCTGCTTGTCTCCCCCACTCTCTGCATTTATCGCCTTTCTTTCTTTCTCTCCCTGCTCGTCTCCCTGGGTCTGTAGTTCTTTCTTCCCTCCCACCAGAGGAGAGGGGAGGTCCAGGAGAGGGCAACCTCCAAATAAGTTCCATTAATCACAGGCCACAGTCTAATGTAACTAATATTTTACAATTAGAGGAGACAGCAGTGGGCTCAGAGCCATCCATCTCTTCACCACATGATCTTCCATTCATAGGCTGCTCGAGCCACAGCTTCAGACCAACAACATACACACACACACACACACACACACACACACACACACACACACACACACACACACACACACACACACACACACGTACTCATACACGGATGCACAAATAGACTGTACAGGAAATGAGAGGGGTGGGATTGTGTGGTGTTGAGAGAAAGAGTGAAGGAAGAGAAACAGAATGAGTGATAACTGACTTTGACTCTGTATAATACTGACATTGGACTGTATTAAATGACAGTTCTGGTTTATTAAAACGTGGGCCTTGTGTAATTTTGGCCATCATTTGCATCTGGTATGATAACATTATACTCACCAAAGCAATTGCTGAGATCTGGGAACACGGCAACATCACTATAACGAAGTCAGACAAGAAACACGGGCAGTCAGACAATCAGACAGATTGTAAACAAGCTAACAGTACAGCCTGATTATCTAAGGAAAATCACAGGAAACTTGTGTGTGCACACAACTATAGCATGTATGCTAGGTCAAAGATGAACCAGGAAGGCGATCTATAAACTGTGATGGATGTTTACAATGGCCAGTTTGGGTAGTACTTCTATCGTTCACCTTATACTTTCTCTTTCACAAATAGTTAAGCTAACATGGTAGTTTGTTTAAAAGCTATATGATCGTTTGACTACTTGTGTTTCTTGCCTCCTCAGACTTCTTTTTAGCAAAGTCATTGCAAACGCCAGAAAAACAGTCCAGAATAAAGTGTCGTTTTTACTCTTAGGTTTATGTACACATTAGATGTAGTCTTTAGAGGTGCTGGTAGGCAGATTACTTTTAACTTCAGACAGAGCCTGGCTAGCTGTTTCGATGTTTCCAGGCTTTATGCTAGGTAGCTAAACTAACCTTCTTCTGGCTGAGCTTCATATTGAATAGACAAATGTGAGAGTGGTGTCTTATAATCTAACTCCCAGTAGCGTAAAGATTTGTACTCTTGCCATAAGTAGGACTTTGAAAGTAGGCTATACAGTAATCCGGTACAGGGCACTACCCCTGACTGGTTCTTGGTCACCCCCCCCCCCCCCATGCCTCCTCATTTAAAGAGTCCTGGAATTCATGCAAAGTTCTTGTATGGGTTGTGTTTAACCAAAATGTGAGAACTGTGGCTACTTTTGTGTCAAGAAAGCTAAACAAGTTTCATTGTGGTATCTGTATTGAAACTCTAGTATCAACAAATGTTAAACCATAGTCTGCCCTATACCTAAGTGCATATTTTCGTAAGTTTGTACACATGTATATGTTTGCACCTGCACGCATGTATTCCTGTGTTTGTGTGTGTGTGTCTGTGTATGTGTGTGTGCGATGAGAGTGTGTTGTGTGTCACAGGCTGAGATAATGACCATGATGACAGTGGCGGGGCCGACGGGGGCCAGAGGAGCTGAATGGTGACGGATGACACAGGGCTGAGCTCTGATGGCACACAGACAGTGAGTGATGACTGCACATCCTTCCCAGTGCTCCACCCTTCATTATCTCTATGGGGAGAAGCAAGGCACAAAGGCAGGCCGCGCTGCCCTCTCGCTGCCCTCAAACGACATCTGCTCATGGAGACAGCCGCACTACCGCTCCTCTTTCACCTCGCTGTCGCTCCATCTATCTCCATCTATGGTGATCTTTCTCGTTCCTTTTCTCTCTCGTTTTCTCTCGCTCTCTTGTCACCCTCTCCACGGAGGGTATACAGAGGTCAGACAATGAGATAATGACTCACCCCTTTCAACCTTTCAAATCCGGGCCTTTTCTTTCTCTCTACTCTCTGTTGTTCTTTCATTCTTAATCCTTTCTTTATCGATCTTCTCATATTCACTTATTCTCATGCGTCTAAGAGGCCTGATCTGATGTCGCAGGAGACACAGCTGGTTTAGTTAACTGGCTTAAAGTTAGATAACACTCCGAACCTCAAGGCATCTGTGGCGCCACATGACTGTGTTCTCAAAAAAATAGTTGTCCTAATTCTGCCTGTGAAAAATGAAGGCATGCCATAATACCTGGTACAGAAATATGTAGAGGCTTTATCACAGCTTAACACTTAGAGTAGTAAATGTTGCCATCTAGTGGTGTAATGAAAGCAGTGCAGAGAAGAGAGTTTTTCTGTTTAAAAACACAAGGGACTGCTCAGTGAGACTAATGAGCATGCAGACAGGTTCAACCAGAGGTCACCATCTGGCCAATTACCACTGCTGGCACATTGGAGCTGACCTGAACTGTCATCACAAACACATCACTCCATGTCCAAACTGCCCGGCAATATGTCACCATGCCACTCGACGTGCCATACAGTATGGAGAGGATGGGGGCAACAGGAGACAGCCCCATGACAAAGCCACCTGGTCAGCACTGCAGACAGGACAGGCTGCTGGGCCACCTGCTTAGTTCCGTTTTAGAGGACGCTCGATGGACTCTCAATGTCAGATACTCGTCTCAATGTCCAGTTTGACTGACAGGTGTTTATTGTGTCTACAGCATCTACCTCCTCTCGGGGAGAGAGGGATAAAATATGGAGGATCAATCTGCAGCAATCAAAAGGCAAGAGATGCTTGAAATAACTCCGAGCCAAAAACAGATACATTGATCAGATTACTGAGAAACACAAGCAATAGTCACAATATAATATGCTGTGTTTGAGGTTAAACAAATGGTTTAATGGTGCAAATTGTTCTTTAAAACACGAGGTTCCCTCAAAGACCACGGCTCAAAACGGCCAGCTTTCTATCTGTTTTTGTAATTTAAATGGCTTTTCGCGCATTAAATGTGAGAGAGAAACATGAACGGCGCGATCGCCGTGACAGGAGTTGAAGGAGAGGGCTGCTTTTCGGCATATTATAATAACCATCTGTACAATCAAATAGAAAACTACATCTTGCTGTTAGAATCATAAAGAAAGCGAACAGATGTTAATCCCTAATGGAGTTGACAGGCACTTTCCTGTCTTTCACATGAACATATTGAGTTTCTGAATAAGAGGGGGATCAGAGGGAAGGTGTATCATGTTGCACTCATAATACATGCATATCAAAGACCCCAGCTGTTGGATTCCCTCTCTTGAGAGACAGCATTATTAAATCTGCACTCAGCAAGCATATCACACCAGCACAAGAGCTTAAGCCTCTCCATCAGTGGGCTTCCATTGGCTTGGGTGATTTGTAACCTATCACACAAGAAGATTATATCATCCTTTAAAGTGTAGGGGTAATCAGTGGCACACACCTGTGTCTTCTTTAGACCTTATTTGAGATCAGAGATAAGATCTGGGAGGAAGAAAAAAACTTAAGTGCTATAAAGGAAGGGTGTTGTTTGTAATTGGCAGGATTTATTCACACTCACACTCACTCTTCACGCTTCCTGTGTCAGGTGATGACGGTGGATATACTGCCAAAACTTTTTGTTGACGCTCACAACATAATGCACGATAGTCAGCCACTTATATTTAGAATTAAGTTAACCTATTGTAATATTGTTATATGGCCATCTGCAGTGGTCTATCACATTCACATGGGGTGGTACGAAGCATCTGAAAGGAGATAACAAGATGGAAAAAAAGAAGAAGAAAGGACCAGTCTTTGTCCACTAGGTGGCAATAGATACTCTCAAATTTGAAAGCAGCACTGGCTTCATATTGGTTACAGTGACAGCTGCATTTAACATACATAAGATATAAGCTGATGCTCACCTGATGCAACATCTGTCTCCATGTTCCCCCCATCATTCAAACTGGCTTTGTGTGCGCTGCCTAGGTTCCCCTGGGATCTGAGGAAGGAGAGCAGGCCGCCCTGGTGCTGGAGTTGATCTGCTTGTCCTGGAGTCAAGTTCTCCAGAGAGGAGATGGGAGATTCGGCCACAGCTCTGCCCCAAGGTCCCAGCTTGTCGTGCTTCTTCTCACCAGGACTCTGGAAATCAGCCTGCCCCAGCTCCTCGGGATCCAGGATTTTTTTTTTCAGCACCTTCCACGTGGCAGCATCATCATTTTCATCCTCCCTCCCTTGCTCGGATTTCTCAAATTCACCTTTACCGGCGTGACCGGCCGAGCCGGCATTCTGCACGTTCATTTCACCTTTTGTTCCCTGCACCAAAAGGTCACACTGATATGTGGGTTTCACACCGAGTTCAGCTGCGGCATTAGAGTAACTTGGTAGTCGGCGGGTAAGGGAGGAGAGTCCATTACTAAAAACGCCTGACATCTGTACCAGTACAGCCGGAGACATGCCTGAATGAGACATGACAGACTCTGGCCTGACAGACAAATCTAGAGGCTCGTACTGGGACTTCCTGGTTTGAGCAGATAAAGAGCCGTCTACACCTGTGTCTTTGTCAGCGAGGTCGGGCTGCTTGTTAATGAGCAGGGCGTTTTCACTGTGGCTCTCCAGACCAAGGTAGTGGGCTGGGCTCCAGTCTTCCCTGGATCGCGGTCTGAGCTTGGGGTTGGGGCTGGAGCTGCTGCTGCTGGTGGGCTGCAGTGGAGAAGAAAGATCTCTGCTGTTTTGCCAGTGGGGGAAGTGGTAGCGATCCAGATGGAAGCCGAGGGAGGCTGTCTGTGCAGCCGTGTAGTCACTGGAGAGTGGACACCTGTAGACTTTCTCACCTAACACAGACAATAACAGCAAAGGCATAATACAATCCAAATCAAATTAGGAAACAATGTTTATATGAGGCATATACAGAGCATTCTGTTCTGAGAAAAGTATGTACCAACAACTGTTGTCTAAACATGAAAAATGTTGCAATCCCACACCAGGCTGAGTTGAATGATTTAAGCGCTGCCCTGCAGTAAATCAAGCTTGTAATCAGCTTTCAGCTCCAGTGATCCATCATTTTACAGTATGGACGCCACTACCATGTGCAATAAATACACCCAAAGATGTTAACACCAAACAAGATTCTTCCAGAAATAATAAACAGTCAAATTCAAAGCAACTAGAACAAGGCAGATGTCGCAGACAAGAACCTCATTCCATCAAAACCAGTAAGTAGGTTCCCCAGTCAAAATAACATCCAACATGTGAGCAGTTCTGATTAACCGCACCATGTATTGTAGCTGAGTTTATTTTTGCTTCATACTTGAAAAATGGTGGGTTGGAGCCATATTTTAAAAAGTACAAAGTGTATTATTGTGGAGAATGACAGAGGGTAACTTTTCTCATTTAGCCGATGAAAAATATCCATCTGGAAACAAGATTTGATCCTGCTCACCATAACTTTTAATTAAAGGTAATTTAAATGTCTTCTTCCCTCTGTTTACCTACAGTTTAATCATTAGCTATCACAGAAACTCCCTCCAGGGTTAAACACACTCTATGTGACCATTTTGAGTTAGTGATTGTCTAAGACCTCAGCCTTGCACTGTCTTTAAACAGCCCAGCTGTTTCGCTGCCATTCCAATTACAGTAAAAGTCATCCGACGCCATTAAGCCACAAATATTGGCAGTTTATTGCCCAACACTCTCCTGGCATTTGAAGGTCAGGTCATACATTATACTGTGTCTTTTAGGGATGCGTCTGGGATAGGGAGATAAACCCACCACCATTAATTTAATTCTATGCATATTGATGCCTTATTGTTCTTCTTTAATGGACTAATATCTGAGTTACAACAGTGATTCATCCCCGCCAAAGAAATATCAATTTCGTATACCTCAAGATCTGACCCTGAGGCAATTCTCTGAGGTAAATCTAAATCTAATGATCTGTAGTTGTTACTTTACTTTGTTTCCTCCTTAATAGAAAAATTCACCTTTGTGAGGTGAATGGTAGTAAAATAAGTTTTTATTTTACTATTTCAAATGTACAAACCCATAAAGCAACACCCACATATTACCTAAATAGAGCTGAACCTAATGAACACTGCTGAAATGGCAAATCCGTCCCCCTGACAGAAGGCAGTCACCCCGGTATGTACTGTATATGTGTGTGTGTGTGTGTGTGTGTGTGTGTGTGTGTGTGTGTGTGTGTGTGTGTGTGTGTGTGTGTGTGTGTGTGTGTTGTGTGCGTGTGCAGTATGTTTGATTTAATGTCTGCATACATTGCATGCGCGTGGCGACGTGCGTGGGTGCGCAAGAGCGGGAAAGAGACTTCAACAGTGCCACACCCTCGTCTCCAGTAAGAGACAAAAAAAATCCAAACAGCTTAATGGAACTCTTTCAGACACACGAAGTATATCTCAATTATTCTGCGGCTTTAATTACGATGACATTACCGGCCAGCTCCAAATGCAGAAAACACATATATCTGACCTCATCTTTCAGTGTGGACCTTCCTAAACCCATTTGCCAGCCTACATGAGAGCTGTAAAACAATACAAAGAATGAAGACTCTGCCTTTTTTTTTTCTCTTCCTCTGGATGAGTGCCATCTTTGTGATTGCCTGGTTCATGCTAACTTAATCAGTTTAAGATTTACTTACACTGCCAAGGCTCACATTATGTGAGGGGAGTAATTTTAGAGCTTAGATTTATCAACCAAAACTCCAATTACTGCATCATTACAAACCCCAGCCTCTCTCACCTAACACAGAGCATCTAATGAAGTGATGCGTATGAGTTATCCGCCCTTACTGGATATGCAAGGCGGAGGAAAAAGGTAAATAAATAAATAAATGCCTCAAGTGAGCCGAGTCTATGGAAAAACATGCAGCTGGGCTTGGACGAGTGATTCATTTCATATGGAAATAGGCTTTAAGATTTACAACCATACATCACCGTCAATGCAATCACGGACTCACATGCTGTATGCTTACATAGGCATTTGGCAGGTATATTGTAGATATCAAACTCTATATACAGGGAGGTTTTGGCTCTTTCTATATATGTAATCAGGCACCTGAAATGCAAAGCAGAGATACATGGTCGCTGGTTTGGTTTAAGATGAAACAGAGTGAGAGCGAGAGAGTCACACACAAGACTGGTGAGAAAAACAGGGGCACCAGATGTTCTTTGATGTTTATAATAGCATATATTATTAATATTAATTAGACCACATAGTCAATGACGCATTTGGGACGTTTCCAAGTCAATTAAGCCAAATGGCATTCAGGAGACGGTGGAACAATATTTCAAGGCAGGTGTTCAGAACTCCCTGGGTAAATCTTTTTATCTGCATGCTAGGAAAACAAGCATTTTGAGCTTAATTTGAGCCTCATATCTGCAATAATAATTAAAAAGAGGATTAAAAGACGAAGTGAGAGGGAGACAGGAAAGCCAACAGGTAATCAGTTTAGACAAACCAGTCAGACTGACTGTGATCTCTGAATAAGAGCAGAATTAGTTGGGACCCAGTTAGATAAGGACCCTTTGGTTAAAAGAGGATTTTACTGTCAGCAATCACAAAGAATAGACGGATGTAACTGGAACAGCCAAATGAAAAGTGATACTCTGTTCAGCTGCTTGCTTTATCTATGTTTCTGGGTAAACCGCTGCTCATATTACCGTTCACAGTTTTACAGACGCTTATCATTCCAGGCTCTCTTAGCTGTAACGCTTACAGTAAAAGAAGTGTAAAAGCACGGAATAAGGAACTAAACACATGTGGGGACAACATCATTACATGGTGTCTGCCCACTGACCTTGAGGTTAAGAGTATTGAATGGGACTAATTAATAACTGTCAGAGCATTTTATGTTTGTTAGGCATGTTTTTTATTCTGAGCTGGAATCTAACCGACCCAATGTAGGTCAGAGGCCTGAAGCATGCACCCTTCATTAGTTTATCATTTTAAGAAGACGTCGTTAGTCTTAATCTTAGATTATAATTAAAGTCAAAGTGCATCTTCAAATTTGTTGATGAGATATTGAGAGAAGTAATTTGCAACACACGCCTTCTATTGAAATGAAAGCGTGATCTTCTCATTTAAGATGCCGGGTATTTGTAGTTCAAAATCTAAATCTAGCACTGTATCTGGATGTATCGAGCAAAGAAGCCGTCGCTCACTCTGACAGCCATGACTGTACTATATTTGCTATCCATATTGAGAACATCAATAACTTCATGACCACCATAGGCTGACTATGAATAATGCAGCCAGTAATTCTGGACTAATCAATGTTCCTCAAGCTGAACATCTGGCTGTAGTAATTCTTCCTCAGCATCTCCGCTCTCCTGAATTAGAAAACACTCACTCTCTCTCTCCCTCTCTCGTCCTCCACGTCCAACCATCGAGACAGACAGACTTGATCAGTTACAACCCCCCCACCTCCGAAAAAACTTATCCCTGTTATTAAACCCTCATCAAGTGGTGCGTGTTCTCCATATGTGTAGGATTTACCTATCTGTCCCGCAGCAGACCTGTGTGTTGAGCCAGGGCCAGCAGCGTGTGATTGTGTTAATTAATCTGTCATTGTGAGCGCAGGGAGCAGCTGCAGAGGTCTCTGGGATATATTGTCAGAGCTAAACAATGCGGTGCTAAGCCCCCAGAGTGAGTCTACCATTACACAAGACTAAGAACAGAGAGGAGAGGAGGGGAAGGGGGAGAGAGAGCCTGCCGGATCCATCATTGACTAAAGCAATGACGCCTGACCTTTACAATGAATTAGTTTCCATGCTTAATATTGACTGAAATTAGAGTCTGATACTGAATGTGCCATCCCAGAACTGTGTGCACTCAAATCCTCAGCAAGCCAGCTATCATAAATGTTTCTGGAAGTGACACCGTATGGTCTCGAAGATAGGGGAGAAGAGTGAAAGTAAAAACAACAGAGCTTGAATATGTTTCTTAAAGAGCAACCAGAGAGGGATTTGGCCGTAAACGCCGAGAATTTACATGTAAATATGCAGATACCAGTATGTGTGTACAATATGGAAACAAAACATATAATGAGATTAGACCTGATCCATTTATCTCTGCTATACGGCCATCATTTAAGAGGATGCTGGATCAAATCCCACAAGAGCGCATCAGACTTGGAAATACATAACAGCAGTACCCCAGTGGAAAATAACCATATTCCTAAACTAGGAAGAAACAGAACAAACGTTTGGGCTTATTTTTCTTCTCTTAACAACGCTGTTGTAGCAGTAATTTAGGCCCATGATAACATGTTAGCAGGATGCCATGACAAGAAAGGCATTTACCCAGAGCGCCGAATCATCCAAATCACCAGGTGGAACAGAAGACTATCAATAAAAATACCAGGTGGTAGATCAAATCATAAAAATCACTGGGTGGTATATATCAAATCATTAAAAACACCAGATGGCATGCATTAACATCTTGTGCCCCCGTAGGCAAGGGGTGGGGATGTGACGGATATAAAATAGAGGGTACTAATTATCCCTACAATTCAACATGATGCCATTATCTTTTAAAGGAAGACAAAGTCCTTGTGGATGACAGTAATATCTGTGGTGGTGTTGCTGACCCTGCGCTTCATGTCCACCTACACTAAGTGGGAAGAAAGATGAGGCCAAAGCTGTCACTTAACTGCTATATTTTTATTTTATTTTAAGAAAACAGAGAAAAGATTATTAGATGCAGGAATATGATCCTTTGTTGTAAGCTGATTTAATTAGTGCGTTGTAATAAGGTCTGTCTGTAGGTCTGTCATCTTACCTCATATCAATTCTCAGAATAGAAACATGTAACATGCAAGAAATTGACAAAATATTAAAGGGACACTCCAGTGATTCAGTATGTTACTTCCAAAGTGTTTGGGGGACTTGCAAGAGATAGATCAAGCCATTAAAAGTACAACGTTTTGGTTTAAATCCAGATGGAGACATCTCCCTCCCTGCACTTCCCGTCTGTCTCTCTACTGTCAATTAAAGGCAAAAGGCACAAACATTTAGGTTTAAACCTGTACATAAGAAGTGGAAGTAGTTACAATGGCATCATCCATTGGTTTTTGGACTATGTGTTAGACTCGGTTTTGAAGCCTCGGTTTTGACATGTTGACCATCTTTCTTTATATTATTTAATAAAAAATAATTATGGCATCATCCATTGGTTTTTGGAATGCGGAACAAGACATTTTTGGGAGAACAAAATGTTATAATTAACTTTCATGAACTGAAAACACACTGTGAAAGTTCTAAGACGAAAACATGGAGAGCACCCAAATCGGACACTGTGTTAGCGAACTGTCAATCACAAGGATGCCATGACTTAAATCCTACCCTGCTTTATCAGTCTATATTACTCTAAATGGGACCATCATTTACTAAATGAACATCATGATGTAGAAGACTTGAAACTAGTGATTGAAACTCATTAGGGAAATGTTTACTGAGGTAATGAATCAGTGAGAAGTGGGGTCATTTTCTCATAGACTTCAATACAATCTGACTTCTTTTTGCAACCAGTGGAGTCGCCCCCTGCTGGCTATCAGAAAGAATGCAGGTTTAAGGCTCTTCTGCAGTGGAAGGTTGCCTCTTGGTTAAACTTAAAATGTATTTTTTATAAGAATGGTCAAAAGCGAAGCAGCACAGGCCAAGATATTCTGACTTTTAATTCCTTGTATGGGTCAAGCTCCATAAACACTGGATCCTAGTTTTCACTTAATGCAACTGCACAGTGTCAATCATTAAACCCTGAGGACATTATGAGGGTTATTTTTGTCAAACTTTGGAAAGAACATTAACCTGCTATCTTCACACTCCTCCTAAACAAGATCTTGAAACATCCTTCATAAAATAATTAGCTTTTCTTGACTTGAATTACCTGTAGCTGGAGAAGAAGATTGTGGTCGATGGTCGAGGCCACTGCCAGAGTGGGAGTTCCCCGTCTCTGTGATGACCTCTGTCATCCCATGACGACTCACGCTGCCTGGGCTACAGGGTCTGCTGATGGCCTTGGTGTCTGGGTCGCCAAGACACACTTTCCCATCGTCTACGGCGAGACTTCTCTCCGTGAGGTAAGAGGAGCACTGCTGCTGGTCTTTAGGGCCGAACATTTGCTGTTCAACAGGCAGCCCTGGTGTCATGATCTGCCAGCCTGGGTAGCTGCTGCTGCTGTTGAGTGTCTCTCTGTTAGACATGACCTTCTGCAGATATTCCATGCTGGTGGAGCTCTGTGGAGGGTGGAGATGATTTAAACCCAGTAATGAGCAGCTCTCTGCATCTGTCAAAGGGCCTGGAGCTGAGGAAATCATCCTCCCTAACATTTCCCTAACCTTCATGTCAACGCCTGCTGTGGCAAGTATCTGGCTGTAATCTTGATGGTCGGCTCTTTCAGCCGTGAGGAACCTGTTGTGAATGCGGGTGATGTACTGCGAGTAGAGGTTGTTCTGGTGTTGTGTTAGGCTATTCATGCTAACAGAGGTCTCATGCTCAGCTGGGAGATTACGCTTAGCAGCCAGCTTGTTGAGGTGGACCTTCATGTGGTTCTTGAGAAACCAGGGTTCTTTGAAACGACGGCCACAGATTTGACAGGAGTGCTCGAAAGAGTCCTTGTGTTTCCTCATGTGACCCTTTAGGAACCAGGCCTGGCTGAAGGTCTGGCCGCAAACCTCGCAGGGGAATTCGCCAGCTGGCTTTTTCTTCTCACCGGCCCCCATCGCAGGCCTCTGCCCTGAGCCCGAATCAGCCGTGATATGTGTTGTCTCAACGTGGCCGATGAGCTCCTCCTCCTGTGAGGCAGCAAACTCGCACAAGGTACACTTATACGGTTTATGTAGGATCCTGATGTGGCGCTCAAGCTCCTGCTGCTTCCTGAACTTTCCCTTACAGAATGAGCAGCGGAAGCCAGTGGGTTGGGGCTGGATGGGATCATCAGGGATGGTAGTCACCTCAGGGGATGTGGAAGTGTGCGGCTGGCTCTCTGCAGCTACTGAGTTGGTGAAGAATGGGGGTTGTGTTGGGACAGTCTGTAACAGTAGTGGCTTTTCAACTTGGTTTATATTAGACATTTGTTGTTTGCTGACATGACCAGCTCGCGTCTGCCTGTCTCTTAATATTGCCCTTTCCTCAAGCTCATGAAGCAATCTATTCTCCTCTCTAATTCGCCCACGGCCTTTACCCAGAATGCCTTGCTTGTGAGTGCGAAGGTGTATCTTCAGGTTGCCCTTTTGTGCAGCCCTGTGGTCGCAGTATGGGCACTTGAAGGGCTTCTCGCCAGTGTGTGTGCGCATGTGAAGGGAAAGTATACTGTTGAAGCGGAAGCGCTTTCCACACAACGGGCAGGGATACTTCCTGTTCTTGCGGCTGTCATCCTGGGTGGAATTTACCTGGGAGACGATGCTTTGATTGGTGACTCTCAAGAACTGGGAAAGCTCTGCTCTCCCGTTCATGCTGCTGAGAATCCTTGCATCCATGATTTGATTGGCCAGAAGCGCCATCTGGCTCCTAATTGGGTGGGTGGACGGGGTAATGAAGCTGTCCTTTCAGGGAATGGCTGATGTTACAGTATGGTGGTCAGGGGTGTCTGTGTGGGACGGTCGGGAGGTTAGCAGTGAACTGTGTGCTGACTGTTTGCACTCACTCAGTTGAAACAGGATGTGGATGCATGCTGTTCAGATGAAATGTCTGCTTGTTGTAGCTCAGACCTAAAGAGAAAACAAAAGGAAAATTGAGTGTATTCTAATTCTGCCAAAACAAATAAATGATTCAAACACATTAATTTCGAGCTTGGAAAGCCCAAGAACAGGTGAATCAGTGGGGCTCTAAGCTGTCAATTAACTCTGTACTTTTGCAGCTGCTGTATAATGCCAGTAATGCACCACAAATAGGTCAGGAAATAGAGCAAAGTAGGTTCTGACTCTCATCATCCTGTGTTAATGTTTACCTGTGGTTTCAGAATATTGTAGGAGACTGTAAAAACTGCTGATTAAATCTAACCACAAAGGCTTCCTTTAACAAATATCTCATCTTTACTAAAGGGTAAGGTGAAAATCTTTGTCTTGATCTCATTTTGTACCGACACACAATACTAAGGCAGCACAAACATCAAAGACTGTCTGCTTCCACCTGCCCTTCCTTTGCATTTCACAAATCTGCGCTTTAAAAAAAAAAGATTAAAGTAAAATAGTTAAGCTTTTTCAGCAGGTCTATTGCATATTTGAATAAAACCTAAAACCAGGATAATTATGTCAAAGGAGTACTAAGGGAAATAAACAACTTGATGATGCAAAAATGCAAACTAAAGTTAAAGGAAGAATATCAAAATGGAAAGCTAAAATATGCTTCACTTCTCCCCTGCCCAGCTTCCCCCTTCTTCTTCTTTTTTATTCAAATGCTGCAGCAAAACAAAGCTTCAAATTCACATCGAGCTACAATGGTAGAGGTCACATAAGCGAGCCCTGCACAGCTCTAGTGCAGCACCAAAGGGCACAGAACAAAGCTTGCACTGTCCACACTGAATTAACACAGGCTTACATCATCCTGGACTGCAACCTCAGTCAGTCATGAAAATGATGTACACAAAACCACACAGATAAAAAGCTGGCAGGCTGGCAGGCTGGCAGCAGTAGTTGGTGTTCCTGCTTTGAGCTGCAGATCAGAAATCGATGTAACCGTACTGACTAATCATATCTGACAGGAAAAAAGTGAGTAAATTGTATTATAATACAGCAGAGCCACTTCATATTTCTTAACCTGGTGTTTCTTAGAACTAATGCCAAAACAGAGGGGGGGGGGGGGGGGGGGGGGGAGAGAGGATGTTTCCCCCCTCCCCGCCCGCTTTTAAGGATTACGGTCATTTGAGCTATTATCGCATTTGCCTCTATTAATGTCATTACTGTATTGTAGCCTTGGATGTGTAATATTGTACAGTGTATCCAATTTGAAGTTTGCACCCAATCAATAATGATTGATCAAACTGAACTTCAATGCGTCTGCAGCATCAAATAACTTTGACTGTCAATAAATGTGTTGCATTTCTTTTATTAAGCAATATCCTCTCACTTACCTGTCTGTCACAAATAGCTAGCTGAGAGTGAGGCAAGTAGTAAAAGAGCAGCCCAAGCTACACACAACCTTATTCAAAATCAAGGCACTAGATTTATTGTAAATAAAGGCCTCCTTAATTAAATGTCTTGACAAAGAGTCTGAGCCACCTGCTGCTGCTGCCTATAGTCCATAGCAACCTCAGTCAGTCATGAAAATGTTGTACACAAAACCACACAGATAAAGAGCTGACGTGCCTACAGCCGTGGCGGGTGTGAGCAGCCTGTCTGCTCTGCACTGAGATCAATGTAAGGATACAGACCTGACCTAATCATATCTGACAGGGAGAAAGTGAGCATACACTAGATCCACTTCATATTTGTTAAAGTGGTATTCCTCTGATTTACTAAGCATAAGAAGGAGGCATAAAACCTTCAGCACTCTGTGTGTGTGTGTGTGTGTGTGTGTGTGTGTGTGTGTGTGTGTGTGTGTGTGTGTGTGTGTGTGTGTGTGTGTGTGTGTGTGTGTGTGTGTGTGTGTACTATGTTATGGAGGAATTGCTGGAGATGGGAGCGGTATGCAGGGCCATCAGGTGTTTCTCTGTCACAGTGGATTAGGATCTTTTTTGGTGCAGATTGAGAGAGCGCTTGATTGTTATTAAGCATTGTGTCACAGTAGCGCCTCTTAGGTGTGGCCGCGCGTAGACGAGCGAGGAGCAGGTGTGATTTAGCACAGCCAATAAAAGGGAAAAAAAGTGACACATACACAATTAAACCAGCCACGGGAGCTGTGCATTCCGGATGATTTCGGATCTGACGATATCAAACATCGTTACAGTTATTTTTACTGCAGGCAGACTATAGGATTCTGTATTTCAGTATTTAATCTACAGGAGGGTGGAAGTGTAATCTTTTTACTTTGTAGTTGCAGCATATTGTCAGCTAGGATGGATGGGCAATATTGTAAATCCATAGAGCGGTGACACTGGAATGAAATTTATAGATCAGAAGTGCATATTTCATATTTCTTTTTAACAGCAGTTAAAAAGCATTAATAATTTATGTGGAGGGTTGAGCTGAAAGCCACAATGAATGCATCACCAACTGCTACATGATACTGCAACCAACACTTACAGTAAGCTACCTTATGTAACCTAAAATAAAAATGATCTGTAAGAGAGTAGCGGTGGAAAAACAAATAGGCAGTGTGATAATATAAACTGCATATCTGATGACAATCAGATGAAACATTTGACTGTCTTAAACATATAGTGTTCCTTTTGTATTGAACATACTATGATTATTTAACCGTATACTTTTTCCGTGAAATGGTCCTAAGATATTCAGATGATCAAAATGGGAATGGATGTGTTCAAGTTTACTAAATTAGCTAGTGTGCTGGCCAAGAAGGAAAGATGGGTCATTACCTTCGCAGAGGAGGTTATGTTTTTCGGTTTGGTTTGTCTGTCAGCAGGATTACGGGAAGATGATTTTTATGAAACTTGGTGGAAGGGTTTAGCATGGCCCAAGGAATAACTCATTATATTTTGGAGCAGATCCAAACCATGGGGTGGATACACGCATTATTTTCTTGAAATATGGGGGGCCATGGCCTTGGTGGAAGTCTGTGCTCTCTCGAGTGCCCTTCTTCTTCAACTAGTCTTTTGTAAAGTTTTTTTTACACAAGATCAAGGGATACACACACACACACACACACACACACACACACACACACACACACATATATATATATATATATATATATATATATATAGGAGAATAATAACAATATCACCAGATAAAAAAAACTCAACAAATGAGAAGAAAGAAGGAGAAAAAGAAAAAGAAAAATTGAAAGTAAGAGAAAGCTTTCCGTTGTGGCATTATAATTGTAAGTTGTATTGTTACGTCCAGACTGCAATAGGACTAAGGGTAGGTTATATACACACCCATACACTCTGACACACTAATACAAATGTCACTCATTCATACAATTACAGATGAAGTGATGATATTCTCATGAAATACATATATAATTATGCACACATACCTTATATACCCTAACTAATAATACGGTGATGTCATACAGATCTGTTGATGTCCCAGATTCTTTGAAATGTGTTTGTGCCTACTTCTAAATCACATAACATGAGATCATGACTTTCAAAATTCCTGGAATTCCCTGACTGTCCCAGTTAGCATATAACAACAGTTGTATTCATTATTACAGAGCAGGCTTATGTGCAGACAGTAAAAGCCCCCTGCCATGCATTATGCCCTCTGTGTCTCACTTCACCCACGCGCCCACCCACCAAAATCCGCCAGCCAGGCATCCTGCGGACGGCCCTGTCAGGAGATGAAGAGCCAGTACAAGGAAGAGGGCAGTGGTAACACAGCTGCCCACCATGACCTGTACAAAAGATAGCACCCATATACTTTCTGACAGCCAGATTAATGAAACCCTATAGGAGCTCCTCTGTAGGCCCCCCAAAAGCCTGACGGAGACAGAATAGTCTAACCAGCACCATTCATTACTGCAGGAGTACAGAGCACAGAAAGAGCACACACAGCACTGACAAACTAGCTCCTTGTGAGTAATAGCTAAAGAACTCATAAAGGAATACATACACATTTGTTGTGGATGCAGTAAATCTATGCCACTCCTTTTACAACTATCAAAAAATCTGGCTTGTGCCCCGTAAAAATAAATCTGTCGTGCATGTGGTGCAGCGGTGATGTGATGTTATTTGGGAGTCAGCGAAAGTAGGCTTTCGATTAATTTTGTTTGTCTCATTCACTAATGCAGATTAGTGGCATTGAATGCAACAGGGGGAAAATAAGTTCCTCTGGCGACATACTAAAAGCTACAGGGTATAGAAACTGCAACAGCAGGTCTGCTTAGTGGTGACCAGCTGTGTTTGTACCTGTATGAATAGGTGGAAAACCTCACTCTTAATTTACCATGAGTCTTTCATAAGAAAAACTGTTCAAAAATCACAATTATGCGACAAAGATGTGAGAAAAAAAAGTCTACATGAGTTTTCTGTGTCAAAGGCTCATTACAGTGTGTGTGTGTGTCGTATATAAACGTTGCATTCATGAGCTTCCCCTGATGCTTTCAATGGCGCTCACACACAAGGAAATTAAACACTGTCTCCTCCTCATGCACATGCACTCTCACATGCTGTCTCTCTCTCATGCACACACACGCACACACATGCAGGCAGGCAAACACGTGCATATAGAATGTATTTTAAATCACTAATGTGTAAACAGTTGCTCTTGTTTGCACAGACCACCTGTTCTTTCTGGACACAAACAAAGCTTTGGCGTATGATGGGGTGTGTTAACAGTGTGGGGTGCATAGGGGATGCCTTGCACAAGAGAAGCCTATCCACATGGTGTAGGCTGCATCAGATGGTTGGGCCCTGCAGGACGGCAACCAGCTCCAACGGAACTCACACAGCTCTCAAAGAATGGAGCTTCTTCAGTCCGCAACACACTGACATGTTTTGCTTGCTTGAAAAGTACAACTTACCCCCCCCTCCGGTGCAAGGACCGCAGGCTTGCCAATGTAAATTCTTGTCACTATATCATTTAAAGAGACAGGGTCATTTTGTTTGTACATCGTCTTTTACATGCTCAATATCAGCAAAACTGCAAAGAGATGGCAAGAAAAGGAGGAAAAACTAGATGTGCCTACTTTCAGTTGCTAAAGCACTTGAAGGCAGTAAAACAAAAGTCATTAAACGAGTCATCACAAAATCACAGCAGGAGTCTGGTAATGCCACTTACAGTATCTCATTAAACTATGGCATCTACAGGAAAAAAACTGACAAACAAAGAGCATAATCCAAGGCACATTAACTGGGCTGATAATTCAATGAACTCTCATTTGGCAGCCATCTTGCCCTTATGATGGTCTTTTTTTTCAGCCGCAGCAGCCGAGCACAGACCCCTTGTGAAGTTCCACTCTCTCTCACCCCTTTCTCTCTCTCCACCTCACACACACACATATATTCCTCCTCTCGATCCCCCTCTCTCTCTCTCTCTCTCTCTCTCTCCCGCACTCTCTAAAACAACAAAACATCCACCATTAGACAACGGGGTACCAGCGTAATTAGAAAATGACTTCCTTTGCAATCCTAGCTAAGTAGTTTACACACTGTAATTACAGGGACAAAATCATCTTTTCATCATTTCACTGATTGAGCTCATCAACCCAGTGGGATCCCAGGACTGTGCTCAGGCAACATCTGGGCTAAGAGAATTAGCCCTTAGTTTAGCAGGCCTTACACAGTGGCAAGCAGCGCAGCATGAACACCGGACATGGCCGTGGCACACTTCTCTAATTGAGACAGTTTTTTTTTTTTTTGGGATTGTGTATCAGATTGGGTGTTAGATCACAGGCCTTAACAAACAGCCATTATTCACCAAAGCATTCACTCATTTTAATACAATATGACACAATTCAGGAGGAGGGCAAGGTCACAGCGCAGTAACTATCTCTATTTCCCACACTTCCAAAAAAATGCCATATCAAACTTTAACTCCCCCTCAAGGCGCTCCTGTACTTGTGAATTGAAGCATTGAAGGTTGACCTTGCTGCACGACAACATGCCTTTTCATGGGTCGCTCTGTTTACTCTTATTTTCCGTGTGCCCCGAGCCTCGACTTTCTAACAAACACATGTGGTCGTTGAAGTTGAAGGTGAAGTGCTTTCGTTTCGTCTCTGTCCCGTGGAAGGGCTCTGACTCGGTGTGTTGGCAACAGAGGCAAGTGTTTAATGTGGCAGCTGTTAGCCTCGTGGATTTTCACTAATCACTCTCTCCTGATTACTCTGATGAGTGTATGATGCTCTTAAATAATCAACCCGCAATGAAAAAAAAAAAATGAAAAATAATTATCATCATCTCCCTAAGTAGTGCAGCTGCACCCGCCTGCAATAATTACAACTAGAACAGGGCGCCTTCTCTCGTCACTTACAACCACTTATTATTAAAGATAACGCTAATTGGTGCAGTGGTGGGCGACAATTCTTCATGGGGTTCATCGTAAAAAGGCAAACCTTGAACGTTACAGCACATTAGAGGTCTTAAAGGTAAGGTTTGGTATTAAACATTGCATGCTGAGACATGCCGATAATCTGAGCCAGGGGAGCAGTAGTCGTCCTATCAGTAGCCCCTTGGTTGCCTCCTTGCCTTGCCCTCACTCCACCCTTCCCCCACTCCTGGTATCAGCCTGGCAGACACAATTAACATTTTCATAAAAACAATTCCCTGCCTCCAATAGTCCAATGTAATTTGTTTTCCATCTCTGTTCATTAATCATTGTTTAAATCGGTGAGCCATCCCCTCCACTCTGCCATCTGCACTCAGCTGTGTTACAGATATGACACCTTCCCCCTTAATGGGAGCTGACAGCCAAGAGAGGAGGCCTGTGGAAAATAGCTTCCTGCATGTGCACTTCCACCTCACATAGTGCCAGCAGGTGAGAGAGGGGTATTTAATGGGTTCTGATTAATCTCAAAGGCAAACAACATTATACTACAATATCATACAGCATGCAACACTACAGTAAATACACAGCAGTATAGAAAGTGTGCAAAGCTGCGACAATAACTAGACCAAAAACTCATGCAGACATTCTTCATAACAATGGCGATGCATTCCACATTTTGTCGAAGTTGTCGACTGGTTTTTTTTTCTTCCTCTAGTTAAATTAGTGCCGTGTTCCTACAATATGCTATTGTTTTCCTGGAATTGGGAGCAAGGTTATTAATTATTCACTGTTGTGTTCTCATATGAGGGGGCTATGCTTTTCACTGTATTGCCTCATAGCTCAAATACTTAAGGCCATGGTACTCGGGCAAATTTCATGAGGCAACATCACAGAGATATTATTATCACAAGGCAGACACTTAGGAGATTAAAAGTTTCCTGAAGAGTTTTCAGTGATTGAAAAGGTTCAGATTTTTCTCTGATAAGATTCCAAAGTTCAAGAGTTTCTGGGGGCCCCGCATGGGAAAGACAAATCAAATAACTTTTGCCTCTTTTTTTTTCCCTTTCATGGGATTTTAGGCCTAAATCTAGGTTAGCTTAGGCATTTTTGGGGGGAGAAAATCCTACTCAGTGTGGTGGTAAGAGGGTGCCAAAAAGTTCATCTGGCCTGTTGATTTCAGCATGGATTACAGATATTCAAATCATGAGCCTCATGTTCAAACAAGTGCCTCTATCAGGGGAGAAAGTTGCCAAGCAAGGCTTTGTCATGTAAGCTGTATGAATTTACTGCAGCATAATGAGAAAACGGCTGTGGCGCTACATTTAATACAGTTTCATCCACTCACCCCTCCCCTCTCAGTTATCATGATAATAATTTCAGATACCCCTCCGGTCTCCGTACAGGCTATAGTTTTTATTTATTTTTAAAGATGGTGTCACCTGAATATACACAGGGCCCAATTTCTCATCAGGAACTGTGTCACGGCGCACAAATGGTCCCAGTTAGAAAACGCTTCAGACAAACGCCCCAACTCTTTTCGGGATGTTTCTAACAAGGACAGCAGCAGCAGCAGTAAATGATGTGTATATTCAAAGCTAAATATTTCATGTTGATTGATCGAACTGACTGCCACCCACCTGCTCCTCCTCCTGTCCCACCGGAGCTGGCATGAGGAGAATTCAGTAATTGAGAAGAGCAGAGCATGGTCTCTCTTTGCTCACATATGACAGATGGGGCATCATCGCTTCAAAGGAGAGCATTTGGAAACAGGAGGAAGGAGGAGGGGGGCCAGAGGGTAAGGATGGCTTTGAAAGGAGCTGTGCCACTCTGTACAGGTGACAGGAAAAAAAGCGATTTCATCTAAAGCATGGCCACTCAAACATCTCGTAACAGCTATAAAAGGTACAACTTAAAAAAAATACAAAAAATACAAAAACCTGCGAATTAAATGTAGGCAAAATGTACATAGCAATGTGCAGACACCTTGCATCATTATTCAGTCACACACAACTTCATAAACACATATTTTGTAGTTCTGGTGTATCTGGCACTTTATATATTTTTTTTTTAATTCTGGGATTTATGTAATTAGACATTAATATGAAAAACAAACGTTATGGCTTTATATGATATGATATATGTCGTATTAAAAAAATATTATATGGAACATGTTCACGGTCTACTGTACACGCAACATATGTGCAAATGAACACCCAGGAAACACACATTGGCTGATTTCTGCATTATTCTGAAAGACTATCGCTTTTTTTCATTTACAGTGTCGAATTGAATTCCATAGTCGTCTTTTAGACCTCGCCATTACTTACTTTTTCACCCCCCAAAAAAGCCAACAGTGGCAGCTCTGGGAAACGCATGTCTATCAGAATCCGACACGTCAGAAACTTAAACTCACTCACTTTTCACAAATGACTTCAGTAAATCTGAATCGGTGATTTTTTTTTTCTTACCTGGCCAAGTCGAGCAGGCGCGGAGAGCACGAGGTGACAGCTGGAGTTCAGTGGAGGAGAGTGATGTTGAACTGGATGACTGAGTGCTGACTGACGGACTGTACGCTTCTCACGCTTTATCATAAACGCCCAGCACACAGTCGGACCCAGATTTCCCCCCCCTTGAACTGTCGCTTCCTCTCTAAGAAAAACAACAACCTTTAAACGCTCTCACCAGACGAAAGCAGCAGCGCGCTTTGCTGTGTTGTATTTCCAGTTGAAAAAAGAGGTAATGAAATCTTATAAAAATTACTCGGGATACTTCGACATGTCCCGAAGCCGTATGTCTCCCTCATCTGGCCGCTGGTGTGTAAGTGTAACAGACTGGCACCGTGCGTAAAATGTGCTCTGCCGTCTCCAGGACTCAGACCTCATCAATCCTTCTTCTGACTAATAGATGCATGCCTTTGAAAGTATTACGCGGTATTATGCATGTCAAAATTTGATAAGGTGATTACCTGCAAGAGAAGTACTTTTATATTCTTTGAAAACTTATGTGAAAGCATGATGGATTCGCCTGTAACGGTGGGAGGATCTTTAAACCTGCTCTCTTTATAGACATACATATCATGCAGATTTCCCTTCTTTGTTTTTTACATAGGCTGATCCTGTGTGTTGTGTATCCGTGCTGTAGCAGCTTCTTGCTTTATGCATCCACATAGTTTGTTGGTATGCCGTGTAAGGGAAGACAGGATGACTAAACCTCCGTGATTCAGCATTTTAGTTGGTAAATGGCTCTATTAAGGAAGCTTAATTGGATGCTTGCAACATCTATCACATGTGTACCATCCTGCTGACCTTCACTGTAGATTCTCCGCCAAACAAAGTGAAGAAGAGTTTTCTAACTTTGAAGAAGTGAATGCATTACACACGTATTCTTTTCAGGAAAAAAAACATGTTGAGACATATTTAGAAATAAAGACAACAAACAACAAGACAATAAAACAACATAAAGGACATCAACACAGCAACAGGTCCTTGGTTTGGATGTTGTGGTTTAGATTTGCTGTAGTTTAAATACAAGATGCTTCTCTTTTTTCCCTTCTTGTATTAGAATTTAAAGAAATCTAAATGTTTAATGATTTAAGTTTCAACTAATGGTTATTTCAATTACTTGTTTTTGTCCAAAAAACATCAGAAGACTGTGGAGGAAAAGCCCATCACAAGTTCCCAAATGATGTCTTCAGATTGGCAGAAGTAAAGAAAGCAATTCGTCACATTTGAGAAGCTGAAACCAGAGACATTTTGACAAAATGACTGAAAAGACATAGAAATATAAAATGATGACTTTATTATAAAAATGACACGTTACATTAATGCACAGCTTTCTGTCCTATTTTCTGTTTATTAAAAATGATTTGTAATACTATTGAATATATTTGTGCACATTCCTGCCCAGCTCTTTTCTTTTCTCCTTTAGATTGTATTTTTATTTATTTCCTATTCTATATTTGAGTGTCTTGTATGCAGCAATACACCAACGTAAATTCCTTATATGTGAAAACTTGGCAAACAACCGGATTCTGAAAAAAGTTATTGTTTGAACATTTAATTGATTTTCGGATGAATGTTGAGCTTTCCCTTCTCAAAAGACACACTAAACATATGAAAAAGCAAAACAAAAAAGTTCAAAGTGATATTTTGAATTAGAGGTGAAATCTGAATGACTGAGGGGAATCTGAGGATTCGAAACAGCAGTGCGAGAATCAAAGTATCATGAAGCTGCTGAGCCGTGACATAAGTGTTGATCACCTGAACATTTGTTTCTCTCCTGTGATTTCCTCCTATAGGCCTGGAGTGTAAAGTAGTGGCTGGATCTTTAATATCGCACGTTCAAACAGCAGTGAAGCAGATATGCTGGCTGCTGTTTAATCCATTCCTCTGACATTTGGAGCTAAGTGCACCTCTTCCTCTCCCCCTCTCAGGCCCAAGCACCTGTCTGGACAACAATACCTGCTTGAATCCTTCATCACACAACTCTTAAAATCCCTCTTAATCCCTGAAATGTAGATCTCGTGTGTTCCAGCCCATTACATAGTTTGTATGTGTGATTTCTTTGTAATGTAGTTCTGCTATGTTCCAGCATATACCTTCACAGCTTAACCTACATAAATCCATTGATCCGTGTCTCACCAATACAACTCTAGTATGTTAAGCATTGCCTAATCTGTTTCATGCTACCTGGATTTTCATATTGGAGAAATAATCCTGATGAAGTGGAGGGGGGGGGCAGAGTCACCTCAGGACCTGTTTAAAAGCTTCTTATCGGAGACCTGCACTCCCACCATTTAACTAAAAAGGGGAGTGATAGCCTTTCAACTCACAAGCCGCAGCTTTAATTAAAGCTGCTTGTGGGGGAGATGAAGTACAGTGGTGTGTATGAGCTACCCCGCTAAAAAAAAAATCTAAATTACATCAAACAACAGAGCTCAGTCCAGAGTGATTTTCAAGTTCACTATTGAAGAAGAAGAAAAATCCCCATATTAATCTTCTAAACTCCAAACATACACAGAACATACCAAACTTTCTAGAAACTAAACTATTTAAAAGGTATTCTTTAAATATGAACTTTGACAGGAAAACTTGGATTTTCCTTAATAATGAATTACACAAGAAAGATATAAGAATTGTAAACAGAGCTGATTATCACAAACCACCCGGCGTATCATTAATAAACTCATACGACTTTTAAAACAGGCACAATTAACATATATAACACGAGATGCTTCAGACTGCATCCAAAAGTTTATCCTAATTATGTATGAACTGACAGGAATACAAAAAGTATATCATAGAGTTAATTTGTGGAATAGTTTTGAACAGGAAATGGAAATGTGTAATAAGCTTAATAGATTTAAAAATATTTAAAAACATAAGATGATTAACAAGTATGAAACTAACAGTGTGTACATAGAAATGTTTTGTGGACTTCTGGTTATATAATGTTAGACATTTATTTAGTTTCTTTCATTTTCAGTGAATACATTCAGATGTCTATGAGTTGAACCAAAGAAACCTTTCCCCTCTAAACTTCAGGTGGTTTAATTTAACTGTTTGATGTGCAAATAAGTAAAGTATCCAACATGTAAAGGGACATGTGATACTCATTTTCAGGTTCAAACTAGTTTTTTTGGGTTTCTACCAGAACATGTTTACATGCTTCAATGTTCATAAAACACGTTCTTCTTTCTGATACTGTGTCTGATTACACCTGCATTCACCCTCTGACTGAAACGCTCCGTTTTTAGCACCTGTCTCTTTAAGCCCCCCCATCCGAAAAAGCTTAGTCTGCTCTGATTGACCTGCAAGAAAAATGCAGTGAAAAGTTAGTTCTCAAGGCGTGGGTGGAGATGCTCTGATGGAGGTGGAATATTCTTATAAGGCTGCATGTGACACAGGAAGTGGAGCCAATGTGAATAGCTTGTTGAATCCTATGTTGTCTGACCCGGTCAGCCCACAAACACTGACTGGGACGTCTTATTTCACAGTGTGTGGGTTGGTAGGCACTCCAGACCCAAACGTATGTGCACAAGAACTGAAAAGTCAGCTTTTACAAAAAGGAAGATTAGAGAAAGTCCCAAATTACAACTCTACTATCCATTAATCATCTCGTGACCCGCTCAGATTCGACCCTTAGGATGGGAACTAAACTACCCAACTGTTTAAAAGACAGCTAAAACTATCTCCATCTCGACCAGCCACAACAGTGAAATGCTTCTCACATTGATGTGTTACGAGTATAATAATGTCAAATATATTAATACGTCAGTCACACACTTATTTGACTTTGAAGTACACGTTGCCGTTAACACCATAGAGTGTGTGTGTGTGTGTGTGTGTGTGTGTGTATATATATAAGGTTATAATGCATGTACTTTACTGAAGTAAGTGTTTGAATTCAGGGCTTTCACTTGTAATGGAATATTTATAGATTGTTGTACTGATACTGGATCTGTATACTTCCCATCATCCAGATGTCAAATCACACAACAGCAGTTGTTATTCTTGTCCCTAAGGTCACAAACTGGAACCATGAAGTGCAGAATCCAAAGCAGACGTTCTCCTCAGCAGTTACATTTTGTTTTTGAGCCAATGCTAAAGTTGATTTGTTGTCAGTGGTGGTTGGCTTAGATATTCCCGCTCTCTCATTAAGGCTGCATTTTGATTGTACTTTTGCTAACTGGAACAGGCATTTTGTGTTCAATTTGCTATACAGCTTTGATGAAATGTTATTGCTTGCTTACAAAGTTTGGCTGCAATATGGCGCGGGGATGGTGATTTACTTAGCTCTTCAAATGTTAATGCACAACAGGAAATTCACAAGGAGTAACGATCATTTATAAAGAGACCTTATTAGCTCAGTCAGTGTCTGGTAATAGCCGTTTAAATACCAACAGTTTGCACTATCAGGAGAAAAAAAAGTATTATTACACATCATTACTATGCAGTTCCAAACTTATACTCAGATAGAGAATAAAGGCCCGTCAGCAACACAAATTAAATGGAGATCCAGACGAGAGGAAACACGACTTGTAGCCAAAATCATTTATTTTCCTTTTAGTTTTCATCAATATTCTTTTTTTGTCTTTACATAAAGCTCACCACAAAGGAATACATACATTCATTAGGCAGGTCGAGAGAAAGTCAAATGAGAGCTAGCTTGCACCCTATTCTGTTTAATAATCAATACTTGGAAAAAGGAAAAAAAAACAAGACAACTGATTCTAAGTGTGGCCTGGAGTCTTACCTAAACTGGCAAATGCATTGATCAACAGAAAAGCAGAAGACGGGTAAAATTAAGACAAATTATTAAGTGCCCTTTATACTTTAGGAGTGGATAAGCAAGAGAGAGAGCAAAGAGAGTATTTACTAGTGTTTGTTAAAAAGCAGCGTTACACACAAGACGCTGCAACATTTTCTCATACGCAAGGAAAGAAACCCAGTATGGGTCTAAGTGAAAGAAAGAGGAGAGGATGGTTTGTGCAGTGCATCAGTTGTAGAAAAAAGAAACAAAAGGTTTTTATTTTTTTAAACAACAAAGTTATTGTGAAGTATGGATATTTGCTCGCTAACCGTCACTTCTGCTGCAACCTGGCAGCTTTAAACTTCGACACCCTCTTTGGGGCTTCCTGGGGCGGGGCGATGTCTGGTGCCACCTCCTCCTGTTTCCTCTCCAGTATGGTCGGCAGAGCTGGTGGAGCGATGGTCAGATGGGGGACAGCTGAAGGCATCGGGTCCTTTTCTACCACTGTACCTGAAAAGGCCTGGAGACGAGAGAGAGAGATCATAGTAAGAAACCGGTGTTAACGGTATAATATAGCCATACATTTACTTTTTATCCAGTTTCAAGCTACAATTTTACGATAAATCTTTTAGATCTTGGTCGCTTTAACTATTTATTTTAACCGGATGAAGGATTTTAGTCATTGGTAGTCTGAATCTTAAGTTATTCGAGGAACAAAATGAGCAAATGTAAGCGGCGAGTATTCGCCGAACAGCACCAGAGAAACACTGATTTTTAATGTGAAACTGCTTTATTCAGTGTTTTCACTGACGTTAATCACCGGCTCTGTTTGTTTAGGAGAGGAGGAGACATCTGTGGATAATTCGGCTGCCTGTAAAAACCTTCTTAACGTCTGGATATTAAGTTATCAAAGAAACAAGCTGAGAAAGCGTTAGTGGCAGCTCGAGTCGAGTCGTCCTTTGTGTGAGAAAGAAGAGCTACGAAACGATGAAGACTGAAGCAATCCTAACTGGGAGAAGCTGCCTGCAATGACTGTAATGGTAAAGACAACTAATCCCATGATGTCACCAAACTCTTTGTTATTGTTTTGATTGAGAGCCCTAGCGGCATTAAATTAGTTCACATATTGTGCTTTTATTGAGGTATTACATGAGTGATGGTTGAAGGTTCGGGGTCACAAAAGAGTTTATACTGTTTTCATGCTGCGTTTTCTTGTTCGTGTTGCCTCTTGTGACTAACGTTTAATGATTGTTTGACCACATGCAGCCCCCATTCTACCTTAAAGAGGCTTCTGTGGGAGTTTGTTATGTTCTCATTAAGGGATCTGAGGCTCAAAGGAGAAATGTTCACAAACAGGTTCATAATAAAGGCATCATGTTGCAGAGTCCACAATGGAACGGAGATTAAAGACGATACAAAGACACTTGACTGAGGTCTGAGAGTACCGGAACTAAAACCTTTACCTCAAATCGACTGGCGTGGTGCAGTGGGACCGCCGTGGGACTGTCCTCCTCCGTGATGCCGTCGCTGGTGTCGCTGTGCGTCGCCTCATCGTGGCTGAAGCTGCGTCCAACCATCCGGCGCTCTTCGAAGTCCGCCGCGCTGCTCTCGCTCGTGTCGCTGCACACGCTGTTCTCTCGGCTACGAGACTTCAGGATGGACTTCCTGGGGATGGGTTCCCCGTTCTTCACATCCACAAACAACCTGACGAAGACAGCAGACGAGATTCACCGATCAGGGGACGTGAGCCTCGTTTAACGGACCTCACAACTGTAAACGTGGTTTTACCTGTAAATGTCCACCGGTGTTGTGATTTTGTGAAGTTCGTGATGGGAGTGTCCGTTTTTCTTTTTCCTCTTCGAGTGTTCCTTCTGTTCTTTCCTTTCACTGAACTTCAACATGGTGTTTTTTCCTGTGTTTATCCTCACCTGAAGAAAAGACAGACGGGGTGAAGAGAAGCTATAATATCTTAAACAACAAGGTCTTGTTAGTGTTGCACGTATTTATCAATCTGACCTTCTTGGGTTCCATTGCATGAGAGAAAAAGATGGTAGGCAAACGGTTGCCTTCCTCTTCCTCATCATCGTCTCCTTCCGGTTTCCTGTCGGTGAACGGCGGCGCTTTACTGTGAGGCGCGGAGGTCCGACTCGGCTTCAGACTCAGTCCGTTTACCGATGGTGCAGCATCTCCATCCTTCTCCTCTTCTGAGGATAAGGATGACGTGTCCTCACCATTCATGTCTGCGCTATCACATAATCTGGAGAAAGAACATTTCCAAGAGACATTTTTTCATTTTGCCTGAGGTTTGTTAAGGTTACTATTAAGTCAGGAAACACCCCGTGTTCCTCTACCTGTCCTGCTCATCTTCTAGCTGCTCCAGTTTCTCGAGTTCATCCAATTTAGCCCACAACTCCTCCTCAGTGATGGTGCACTTTCTGCTCCCTCCATCTTCAGCCTCTTCTTCATTCTCCTCGTTCTCTTCTTTTAGATCCAACATGGCATCAAACTTGGGCTTAGAATTTGGTTTGTGAGCTGTTCTTTGCCTTCCTGTTAAAGCAGACGAGATGGAGTACAAATTCCTGAACTTTGTTTAACCTGAATTTTAATCTGAGTTTAGTGCAGAATTAAGCTTTCTTTGCTGCAATATGTATAAATAAAATGAAGGCTGACAAAGATACCTTTGTTGACAGCAGCTTCAATGTTTCTGGCGTCTTCTCTAATGTCAACATAGTCGCCTTTACCCTAAAGAAGAAGCACAGTCAATACATATGTCTTATGCAATATCTCATCTGTGAGACGACTTGTAATGCAACATACAGGCGAGATGTTTTCCAAATCCTCTGCGAGCCCAACCCTGGCTTCGAAGTCTTTCGCCGTCTTTGAAAGATCGTCGAGTTCATTCTTCATATCTGCATAAAACAGGTACATTATCATCAAAATGCACATAGGGCAGTTCATTAGACAATCAGTGCAGAAACCGTTTGCAGACTAATGGAGATTTAAATAAAGCATTTAATGGCAACCAGCTGCGAAAGAGTTAAAATACTAAACTAGTTGGAGGGAAAAAATTGGAAAATGATGACACAAACAGTTCATAATATCTTCTGCCCTGAATACTACTCCGGATCATTAAATCTTGACAACAATTAAGCCCTTTTACTAATAGCAGCGGAGGGCCCTTGTTTCCATGGCGATCGGGAGCGCCTCCAGTCAGTGCATCAACTGGAAGTGAGAAAAGGTCAAACACAGAAGGCCTGACAACTCAGCCGCTGTTTGACACATTTCAGCCAGCTATGTTTGTATTACAGCACTTAGCTCTGTAATAGCGGGGTGGGCAGGGTCAGGAGATAGGAGGGGGGAGGAGAGGTGGGGCAGGCGGCAGCGGATGGGCTGTGGCAGCATGTTTCTGCTTCACTAAACACTCTAATAATGTTCACATCAGAGATCGTTACTTGGGCCCATTTGACTTGATATGAGATTTTCAGACCTAGAATGAGCAGCGGGGAAAAACACAGGCAAACCGTGGCCGTGCATAACCCGTGATAGAATAAACACATTTACTTTCTTCAAAGCCTTCTCGCACTTGATCAAACAATAATGTTGCATTGGCAAAAGGTATGAATTGCCATCACGAGATCTACAACAGAGGCAGTGACAACGGTGACATGCAACATGCGAGTGCAGGAGCAGCGCAGCGAGTGCCGCAAATGTGCCTTGCAGCTTGAAACCCTTTAACCAAATGTGAAATTAAGTACGCCTCGTACGTCAAAGAAATCATGCATGCTCCAAGATTTCAGTGCCGTTATTAGAAGCAGCGTTACAGTTCACTTAACATATCCAGAAAATACACTCAATTCTTCAAGTATCTCAAAAGTTTCTCCCAAAATCTAAAGGCAAATGATGGCTCAGATGAAAGCAAGTTTGTCCCTTCAGTGATTCTTCAGACAAGCTTGATGCAGCAACACCCTCTGCTGGACAAAGAGGAGCAGTGTTGAGCGCCTACGCTGAGATTAAACCAGGGGTGGGGAACCTACGGCCTCCAGGCTGTATACGGCCCGCGAGACCATTTGATCCGGCCCTCAAGGTAATTCATAAACACACGCAAAAAAATTGACTAGAAAAAAAAATCTAGACAGCAATAGACGGGCGACTGACTGTTTTTCCTGGCCAAGGTCAGGGTCCTTGAACACAACACAAGCGGAACATGCCATCCCGTGGTCACGTCATGTCAAAAAACTTCAATATTAATAGACAGTTGACATCAGTGAACGCAGCTTGGCGAGTGTAAAACAGAGAGGTGGATGCGGAATGTCGCACTTTCCAGGAGAAATGGACGAACGATTATTTATTTGTGGAAGTAAAAGGCCAGTGTGCCTAGTTTGTGCGGACGGTTTTGCAGTGAAACACGAAACATGTCAATCTGCACGAGCTGAAAGGACGAGTGCGTTTGGATAAAGTTAACTGCTCTTTGGCGGCGTTTGGCCCAACAAGCAGCTCTCTGCAGAGCGGAACATACAAACATGAAAAGATAGAGAGGTAGACCACCACACCAAGAACAGACTGTTGCACCACTGCTGTGCAATTATCACTGCCATTTACAATACTCACTTTATTTTATATCAACCACTTGGTACTTCATATTATTTTTTATTCTATTTAATTATTGTGTACTGCCTTTTTACTTCATATGTTCTTTTGCTGTGACAAGATAAATGTCCCCGTTGTGGGACTAATAAAGGATTGTTGATTTCTGATAAAACAGAAAGATACAGTGGATAAAAAAAGTTGCTTTTTTGCATTTAGCATATAAGAAAGGTGAAATGAATGGGCTGCGTCTTAAAAACAATGTTCAGAGGTTATGAGTTCAGTAATTAGTACGGCCCTCGAAGGATGTTATAAAAAAAAAAAAATGGCCCTTGACATGAAAAAGGTTCCCCACCCGTGGATTAAACAATGTTGTCTTTTTGAGAGAGGACAGAAAAACAAGGACTCACATTTCATCCTGTGACTGACGATCTTCTGAGCCTGCTTGGCGGAGACCTTGGCGAACCAGTTGTCACCGAGCAACGCAGTGACCTCGTTTGTGTGCACCAGCTTCCCAGGCATGAAGGCCAGAGGGCCAAAGGGCACCTGTTAATAGCACAGGGGATGGATAAAGGGCAGAAGGAAAGAGAAACAGGTGGTAGGATGTGGATATGAAAGTAGGAGAAAAGAAGAAATAAAACTCTCAGTAGTGAAGATGTGCAAATTTGGAGTCAGCTTCTGCAAAGAATTTCAACACAGCTCATGGCGCTGGTAAATGTTAACCTTTCCATTTGCAACATGCATTCATTATCCAATTCACAGGTCGTGTGACTGTGTGTGTTCTTCCTGTGCATTTTTAACAAGGTCAGCGCTCACCGTGATGTCATAAGAAAGCTGATCTGGGAGAGTTTTAAGCCGGTTATTCAGGGTATCATAGTCTCCTGACACCTTCTTCCTGCAAAGCATAGATTTACAATGTTAGGGCAACACCTTTTCAAATTAATGCTTTCTTTCATTTGCAGCCACAGATCTCCTCTGAAGCCATTGTTATCCAAATTGGTTTGTTTGACTGATTTTGGGATGTTAAACAGAACAAAGGGAAGCAAACAGCAGCTCTGCAGTAATGAGGAAATGCCTGTTTCCTCCTTCAGGGAAGAACGGAGACTTGGTGTAACCCAAGAGGCCTCAAGATGTCGCTGGTATTCATTTGTTTCCATTTGTCACCGGGCAATGTACAACTTCAGAGACAATCATGACAACAGAGGGACAAAAAGCAGCTAACACTAGTAATATAACATTATACTACGATTCCTTCTTCCATGCAGATACATGTGTAGTTACACTAAAAGGTTTAAAGTTTTCACAGTTAAAACTTTTTTTTAATTTACATTTCCTACTTTCTCCAGTAAAAGTCACAACTCTATACTCAGTGCATCTCATGAGGTTGTAATTATTGAGTTTATTACATATTTTCCTCAGCTGGTTGCTGATAAATTGTCTAGTGTTCCCTTCTAAACTCAAACCTCAACTTAAAAATAAATCATATCAGTTTAAAGTCGAAAACTAAAATAGACCCTAAAACAAAAAGTGTTTTTAGTGACTTATATTATATACTTATATTACATAACCTAATTAGGAGCTACAGCAGTAGGAAGATGAGAACATTTATGTTTTTTATTTGATAGTTTCAAAAGATCGTTAACTTAAATGTGTTATAAATTTGTCATAAACATTAAACAAAAAATGAGAATGTCTCAAGTACATTTATTTTTTTATCACATAAAAAAAAAACTTTTAAACTTCTTTTACCACTTGGTCTGAAACCATTACACACGGCAGGTGCATTGTAAAAGTGCAGAGTTTACAGATGAAGGCGTGAATGCTGGACATTTGGAGCAACATTACAATAATCTGACCTCACAAAATTCATATTCAAACATTTAATTTGTGACATGAAATAAAAGCTAATCTTAGACTTAACTGCTGCTTTACTACATCTAACTGTCTCTGTTATCAGCACTACTAAGAATACTGACGGCGACTCACTGCTTGCAATACTGAAGTTACACTTATAGTACAGCCCCAACAATAGACGTGGTCCACTTACTCTACCTGAGCTCTTCTCAGAGTGGGTCTACTTTATATACACTGTGCTTTGTTGACATCACCTCTGTTAGCTTGGTTGCATCTTTTTGAGTGGGAAGAATAACTACCTTTATCATTCGAACGATCCTATTTCAGGGAAGACACTTGGACAGGTGAAAACATTATAAAGTTAATGATGGCTGAATTTGATTTAGTTGCTTTATCTTCAGGATTATGGTATTGTGCATGCTGGCTTAATGTCTTCCTGGACACTTAAATATAACAGAGACATTGTTAACTATTCTGAGTAACACCGGTGCTTTTCCAAGCCAAAGTGGCTGCTTTGGAAAAAGGCTGTTGGTGCATTGACTTATCGGTCTCAATTTCGACCTGAGCAGGAGGTCTAATGGAGTGGATTAAACAACTTGTAACTGTCCACAAAAGGTGGCAAACAGTCTTTGGCACATCGCGCAGTTCATTAGACAATCAGACAAAATAATGGAAAACCACAGTGTGGGTGTAAAGGGCCTTTAAGGTTGCCTGTGTACTGAAAATGTTCCATCATGCTACTGCAACTGTGTTTGGGAATCAGGATAAATGGGCCAATTATGGCATACTTGAAACAAATGCCTCTGATTGGTCAGGGAGTGTCTGATTTGTTGATTTTGACCAGAGCCGGCACTCTAAACGCAAAGCGTCAATACTGCACAGAATCATGCTTGATTAATTGAGGAAGCCACGCTCATGGCTATCATTACACAAACAATTAAGCAGTTCTAAATAGGAAGTATACAAACTGCATCTCTACTAAACACAAACTTCACTGAAAGAAATGTGTGGATCATCACAGAAGCTCAATCATCCGTTTAATTTCATTTTCAAATCGGTTGTATTGATTGAAATTATAACTCAGACATAAGCAAGTGCAGAGCACTAAAAATACATTGTTTTAATGCAGCAAGCGTTGTGCAGATTAGGACTTGCCTTGTACATTAACTCAGAACATCTTTAGAATAATACTGTATGAATGTCATTTCTTTCACAGATATAAAAACTAAATCATTTTTAGTTTCTTAATTCTTACCAGTGCTGCATCCGACTTTCACAGTCTTTCACCACCTGTTTTAGACAGATCATTTAAAAACAAAATAACGTGAAAGTTTATGCAATTTACAGTCTTGTGTCAAGGCTTTAATAGCCTAAAGGAGTTATTATTGCCACAAGCAGATTCTCTATTCCTAAACTTTCTGATCAGTTCTTTAACTGGTAATGCAACATACTACTATACAAACACACAACTTGTGAACACATAAGTTAAAGAATCATCAAACACAGGGAAACGGACAAAATACCCAACCAAATGAAGGAAGCAGGAGCGGAAGACAAACAGCTGTCAAAACTGCATTCAAAGGGATCTGCACAAATATTCACTGTCAAATATATGGGGACACATATAGTGCATGTAAACCAAAAGTGTTCAACGTGTTAACTTTATACAGATCAGTAAGAAAAGAGAAACTTCTCAGATCGTATCGCTGTAAAATGTAACATTTACTAGTTAATCGTTGGCCAACAGTTAGCTGGTCGACAGATCATACACACGTTAAAAGTCAGTTTCACAAAGTTTGGAGGCCATTAAATTAAACAAGCCTTAATTAAAGCTAGCAGTAGGAGCACAAATACAAAGAAACGAAACTAAACACACCTCCCTCCTCCAGGCACACTTTGCGTAACAAGACCTTGGACATGCGAGTGGCTGCGAAAGAGGAAGCTTCTCGAACATGGACAGTCAAGAAAATAAACTCACAACTTACTAATGTGACATATAGGTTCGTGCAATTAGTGCATACACGTCAATATTAAATGTAAAAAGCACTTCAGTAGGTCCACTCGGAGTTCAAAAACCCTTGCTGGTCCACCGCGTGGCCAGTGGAGAACTGTAGTTTGGCTAACGTTAGACGTTACTAGCAAAATGTTTGGTGTCAACTCGGTAAATTACCTTCTGGTGTTCCTCTCGGAGCCTGACAACTCCGCCGAGATGCTCTTTATTCATTTTACCCTTTTCAGCCATTGTAAACCCAGGTGCACAACAGGAAATGTGGTGTTTTGTGATCCCAAAACAAAGCTCAGGGGTTGTTGTGAGTCCTAAAGAAGTGTTTATGAATGCAGCCGCAGCTATTCCTGAGACCCGTTCTAGCCGTATTCATCAATGGGGCAGTGATAATTATCCTCACTTTCGAAAGTGATACCATCTCACACTCTCATTTCAAGATTTCTGCATGATTTCCAAAAATATCCACGGTGTTAATATCCAAAAGATGAACAAATATTCCTCGTCACTCTCGCTGCGACATGCACCTCGGTCCAATGTCAACACACCAGGATTAACATCGGAGCTTCCGGTCGATACATTCAAAATAAAAGACCTCATTGGTACGTCACTTTTCAGTACTCACATCACATAAAGAAAACACAAAGGAATTAACTGAGATAAATCTGTATATCTCGGCGTAAAATTACTTCATCAGAAGAAAACGTTTTAGAAAAAAATGTTGTCAGCTAAAAGCACGGCCCGATTAATTTGCTTGGGAACCCCGGGACCTACATGGAAAATAACACAGACCCATGTTTGCTGTGTGATTAAACTATAATAAATGAAGGGCAGAAGGTAATGAAGGTCTTGAAAAGTAGATTTAGGAACGGGGGCCCCCTTAAAGAAAATACCTCAAGATTAGTTAATGAAGCAGGAATTAGAAGAAGTATAAAGTAGCGTAAGAACCAGCAACTCAAAATTCAATGTCTTCCTTCTTCATTCCCCTTTCATACTTTATTTTGAAGAGATAATATTGCATATTCCGTTTTTCAGGCACATGAAGCTATGTTGACGCACCTGCTCCTCTATGTCTCCCGGTGTACTCTGGGTAAATGTGGAAGATTGTACAAATGTAAACAGTCGACATTCTGTAGCGAGCTATAATCCTTCTGCACTGACCAACACACAGTAACATATTAACAAGCGCAACGACTGTCAGGGATTTATCTGTTACAAAAGTAGCAGTAGGTTCCCTGTCTGTACCTACAGGTGTATCTGCTTGTATCTGCACAGACATTGTAGTTGCATATAATATTTAAACACAGACATATCCCTAGTATAGGCCACATAGCTATTAGTAGATATGCATTTGCTCAGACAGGTCAGTTGTGATAAACAAGTTTGGTTTCAGAAAATTTATATAATCCACCTATGGTTCCAGCCCCCTTCTTGTTAAACGCTCATTGGCTGTTTTTGTTGCCCTCATCTGCTGTCGGAAATATCACTTGTACCAGTTATAAAAGCAAAGGCACATTCATACACCGTGAAACAAGAATCAAGGATCCCTTAAATAAATAAAATAATCAATAATTTACCTCTTATGTTTGGTATGGTAGGGAGTATGTGACTTTCCCTACAAATTACACATTAATCTGAGATATTGGATAATTGAGATAAGTACGTTTTCATTATCATTTTAAGATGTTGTTAACATATTCAATGCAAATACGAAAATCCTTCATTCATATATATTATTATTGGTTTAAGGGGGTCCTTTTTAAAAAAGATAAATGACCCCAGAAAACAAACACCTTAAGTATTGTAGCCATGTAAGTAGATTCATCAATAATAATTAAAGAAAAATATGAAAACAATAATTAATTTGCTGCTACTTCGTCTAATTCTCCAACACACCAAAACGGTAAAATAGGTTTTGGAAAATCTATAATTATGTGATGCGCATTTTCAGTGACTTACTCTCACAAGATATCACTAAACTAAAACTAGTTCAAACCTATTTTGTACGGTTTATGGTTTGCACCATGTTTGTTGTTGGTTGTTTTCCGACCAAAAAGTAGAGAATTCTGGATTGGTCGAGTGTCCGTGAACGCAGCATTGTTTTGTACCCATCAGGCATTGCGGCCATAGTCAAGCAAGACCAGGAATCAGAAGTAACCGGCATATCAGAACACAGGATAATAACATTATAAAGATTAAACTAACAAATATTGATGAGGATTTCATAACACAGCAAGGTATGTTAATAATTATTACTGTGGTTATTACGAAAGGCTTTGCCGAATGGCTAATGTCTTTTTGAAAGGGGCTATAGATACTATTCTGTGAAAGCTTAACCTTTGCCTTATGATTATTTCTGATGCAATCAGAGCTATCACACTACAACATTTATCTTTAGATGATTGCTTTAGAAAATGACTGTTGGGCCACAATATCCAACATGTGTAGGACCAGTATTCTGTCTTTTAAATTGCTTAGTGTATGTTAGTGTCTGATGTGATTTTGTAAGCTGTTAATTTTTGAATAACCAACAACAAATACTTGTATTTAAACTGACAGTAATTATACTGATTTCTTATTCTATGCTCATTGTTCTTGCAGTTCAAACTTCTGTCACGTCTCCTAAAGTTCTACATCTGATCCACAGTATGTGTCATCGAATTGATGATGTCATGAGGCTGTGTTGTGAGTTATCTGCCAATCAGCAAATCCAGACCACAGTGAAAGGCTCGGGGAAGGGAGCAGCAGCAGCCGGGGGACTGGCCTTCGCTGGAGGGTTAGTTGGCGGTCCTCTTGGTATTGCAGTTGGTGAGTGGAACAAATGCAACAGTTCCTCTAACTCACACTCAAACAATGTACAATCGTAATTTTACAAGTTTGAAACCCTCTTCCCTTGCAGGTGGTGCCGTCGGAGGCCTTCTGGGCTGCTGGCTGACCAGTGGACAATTCAAACCTCTGCCTCAGATCATAATGGAGCTCAGCCCTCAGCAGCAGCAGAAGCTCTATGATGGTCTTGTAGCGGTCCTGGGAGACATTCAGTGGACAGATTTGGCTCAGCTTTCTGCTTTAGTGATGGGCAACGCCGCTCTGAAGCAGCAGCTCACAGCCGCCCTTCTTGGGTATATCTCCAAGGAGCTCCAGGCGGAGGTGCACTATGTGGATTAGTGTCTTTGGAAAAACCTGACTCAGAGGCCCACATGCTGAGGAGGACGGAGCCTTTGAAAAGAATGTGAACTGTTTTTATGAAGCTGGAGACATTTTATCAAAATGATGTGAAATAACATATCGTAAACGTGCACACGCACCATCACAGTCCTGATCACACTATAAGTTTAGTGAATTATTGAGAAAACAGCTGTAAAACTTATCATAATAATATAATAATAATAATTTATCATGGGAAGTGCACTCCTCAGTTGAAGGAAATATTTATTTGTTAAGCATTTAATAGCACTGATAATTGTGGTTGAACTGCATTTATTTTAATACAAAGGATTATGTCCTGGATGAGTGCCAACTGTACAATGTGATATATTTTGATTTGATGGTAATTTATTAGGTTCAAGAGGTTTACAGCATCTGTGCAGTGTATTGTATTTAAATTATATCAATAAAAAAAAGGTTTGTGTCTTCCACTGGTTCATACAGTTTTACATAGAACACTTCAATTGTCAGGATTAAATCCATCTGTGATTCGAGTGTAAAACAATAGTAATTTACTTGGCAGATCACGCTCTTTGCTGCTGCCTTTACTGGTATGAAATTGTCATCTTGTCCAACAGAAACTCAATAAAAGGAAAAACAGGGTCCTTGGAACAAATAATCTACACGTTCTTTAGTTACAAAACATGGCCGTGGTCCAGACTTTACTGCAAAAAAGCCCCAACAAGCTCTTGATCTCAATTCACATTTCTGAATGTTTACATCTTGTCGATACTTTAAGTTTGCCAGCATGTCGCCATCGAACAGGCCGCAATCATCTCATGACGAGATGTATTACCCATATACTAGCTTTTTAAAATCTAGTTTCATTCACCTGTTGTGGTTGAGGACTTGTTTATCTCCCATTTTTAGAATTTCCTGCCCTTAAGGTTTGTCAGACATTTGTTTTATTTTGCTTAATTTTTCTGTAACTTTTACAGTTTGTGTGTTGAAGAATGTTATTTGCAAAATACGAAATGCTAAAAGTAGTGTTGAATAAGAGAAATCTATAGTATAGAGATTAATCCCAATATAAAAATGTCATCAAGCTAAATGATGCAGAACAATGGAAGAAAAAGAAATACCTTCACTTTTTACAAGTGAAAAGACACAATAGCTCAATCATAGAGATGGAAATATGTCTTTATTAGTAAATACACACATTTTATTTCACACCCCAACTCTCACACAGAGCCATCACAAAAATACATATAGAGAGGAAATGAGACAGTGCTCCAGTATTTATCCCACCATAACTGTGTCCTCACTAAGGAATTCATAGTAGGGAACCTCCAGGTTAAGAGGAGCGGGTCCCTTTCTTATTCTTCCTGAAGCATCATAGTGGGAGCCATGGCAAGGACAGTAGTAGCCTCCATAGTCTCCTGCGTTGGCAATGGGCACACAACCCAGATGGGTGCACACACCGAGGACGATAACCCAGCTGGGATTTTGCACTCTTTCCTTGTCATGCTGGGGGTCACGCAGCTCTGAGATATTCACAGCCTCCTCTGCAGCGATTTCCTTCTCTGTGCGGTGACGGACAAACAGGGGCTTTCCTCTCCACTTGAAGGTCATGTTTTTGCCTTCAGGGATGTCACTGAGCTTGACCTCAATCTTGGATAAGGCCAGGACATCTGCAGATGCACTCATCGAGGAGACAAACTGGCTGACCACTGTCTTGGCTGTATACACACCAACCACAGTGGTCGCTCCAGTGACAAGGTAAGAGAACAACCTTCTTTCCTCACTGCTCTCCTGGGAGGACTTGTTGGGGTTGAGAACCTCGGGACGACGGTAGTCTGTAAAGTCAGGAATCTTGATATCTGTGTGGGCAAGGCGGATCCCTCCAGGAGCTGGAAGAGAAATTAAGTGTTTAAAGACAAGAGCAGAAGATGGGCAAATTCAGTGTCTTACAGAAACATTTAAAAGTAATGTGCTTCTTTGTCACACTGTATCCTCCTATTCAAGGCTTGATTATTAGTTAATCTAATAATTATTTATTTTAATTGGAAATTGGATAACTTCATTATCAATTATTAATAAATAAAAAATCTAATTTTGGATTAAATTGATTCTGATTAATATATTGTATCCATAAACACTGGTCGTTATATATTATGGAAACCAGATAAACCGTTTCTAAAAACATTATTATACCAGTCTGCATCAAAATTAGAAAGTTTACCCCCCATATCAGATCAGATCATGACTAGATCAGTGTCAATATAGTTGCTACTAACAATTGCTTGTTTTATCAGACTATCAGTCCAAAACCCGAAGAAATGCAGGTTGCCCTCACAAAACAAGTAGATATTCACATTTGATGAGCAGGAACCATTCAATATTTGGAATTTTCTGTCAACCACCTAACTAAAAATAGACACATGATTTAGCTGAACTGGATAATCATAAGAACTATCTTTATTTGATATTTTCTTCTGAACAGTAACCAGTTAGGCTATACAGTGTATTCTTTGACCTAAATAAGTATTTCACCTGGATTGGCATGTCAAAGCAAAACATTTTAAACTGAGGTTACAACACAAATGTACTAATAAGGTCACACATGTCAAAGCAGAAACTGGTTGACAATAGTGTCTATGTCTCTGTGTTGAGGCGTTTACATATCACTAGTGTATGTTTATATACTTCAGACTTCTTATCCATTGTTGACCCTCAGGTTTCAAATGTCAGTTACAACACATCGGCTATTTCCAGCTAGCCACAGTTAACACCTAGTTAGCAGTAGTGTTACTTTGCAGACAAGAACAGTAAAACATAAAGATAAAAACATACACCACACGTAGTCTATCATTAACATGTTAACTAATCAGTAAGAAGTCAGGATGTTAAATTGCAGCTCAATATTACTGCCAACGTTAGCAGCAACACACGTAAATCGTTCGGTCTTACCAGCGGCAGGCACCAAGTGCTGGGCTCCAGGTGACACCAGGCTTTTAACTGTTTGCTTTGTCGCCTGCATGTACGGGGAAAGAGCCCCGGAACGAGCGGCTATGGACATCATCTTTGCCCAAAATAAGAGCCCTCCACACCGCAGCTGGGGACACGACCTTGCGTACAGAAGTCTTTAAGTGTGTTACCAGAAACCCGCTCCGCCTCCACAACGTCCCGCAGTACGTACGGTCTGACCGAAGCGTCCCTTTCGGTTTTCCTCGCGTTATTATATAGTTTTCCTGTTATAAATCAATGCCAGAATTGTACTTTATATAGTATGTGTTGACATATGGGTATAGCTTGTTTCAAAATAGTAGAAATTATACATGCATTTGAAATAATGGCTAATTTTAGTACAGGCATTTTCTAAGTCAGCTGTACCAAGAGGTCCTCGTGTTGTAAACAAGGGTCCTCTCACAAAATATGGAGGGTAGCTACACAATGGTAACCTATAGATAAATATAAAAACGAAAAGAAAAATGAAAATACCAAAAAGAAAACTATTCCTACTAATTATTTTTGCATATGTGGCATTTTCACTCTATGCTGCATACAGTGTCTTTTTCAGTACCAAAGTAATTTCCCGTGTTCACCGGGTGGTGAAGAAAGAGACAGTCTTGGGTAATTTCCCTTAATTTTAGCTGGCACAACCGTTATCTAGCCCCGAATGCAAATAAGCTGCCTGCAAATTTTATAAATTGACAGTTAGAAACTCGTTTCTCTTTTAAGTTGAAGGAAATACATGCCCATAAGCTGAATGGAAATTGTGTGTTGTGCTTGCAGGTGGTGTCAGAGATGGCGGTGCAGTTGGCCCACTTTTAGCGCGTGATTGGAATCCGTGGGAGGATGAACAGGTGGACTACAACTCTGCTCTGACCAAAAAGAGAGACGCCTTCAAACAGCACTTGGGTGAAATTGACAAAAACAAACCCAAAAGATACAGGGTACAAATCTGGGGCAAAGCTGCCATAGGTAAGTCATGGTATTATGAGACGTCATCGATCACAGCCTGCAGAGTTAGGTCTGTGTTGTGATTTGGGCGTGAAAGACAAACTGACTGCACAGTGGCATTTTGATCTGCATGTGCATTCCCTAACCTAGGACGTACGTTTTTAGTTCAGCTTTTGTGGTTTTCTCTTATTTTGAATTCAGGTCAAATCAGAAAATGTTGTTATTGTTGCGATTGATTGGGAGTTGTTTTAGCTTTTTATTTCAAGTTATTGTCATTTATTCATATACAATTAGGAACTGGGCAATACAACTTAAGAAATGGACACTACAGTCCAAGTGTTATGTATAACAGAATACATACTACAACTGCACATAATTTAAATGCTTTAGAAATTACTGCAAACTCAGAGTAGCCTTCTGGTAGCTCTGGCCTTATGTTAGTAGCACCTACAGTATGGCTGACATTTACTTTGTGCAGCCATGCATTGTTAAACTTTATAACTTAAATGATGGGAACATCCAAAAAACTAAAATTCTGATATACAGTATGTACATGGAGGTGAAGAAGTTTAATATACGTTAAAAAAAAGAATATATATTATTAAAATGTATATTCATAGTTAGATAAGAGCAAATAGATAAACATAGATGTAGATACGAAATACATAACGCTTTTTTATGCTCTGTTGCGGAAGGCTGACAATGGCACAACATAATAGTACTGTACATCCGATAGCAAGCAAATTCTTTCTTCTTTTCTCCTCAGGGCTTTATCTTTGGGAACATATTTTGGAGGGACCCCTCAACCCTACTGACAAGATCGCACAATGGAGAGTGGGAGAGCTGCAGTCAGGAAAGATTGATTTCAGGTAACTGGAAAAAGATGGGATGCTTAAAAACTGCCAAACCTGAGCATGTAGTCTGCTTTTAGGACCACACCACATCATATAATAGCCACATACAGTAATAAGACAGAACCATCAAATCAACTTATTCTCCCTCTCCTGTGGCCGCTCCATCTTTTAGTTTCTACACAGGTCCTGCTGTGGTCCAGGGTCATGTCCCTCTGGATATGAACAGCCTGGTTCTGGTTCTGAATGGCCGCGAGCAGGAGAAGGTCTCTTACTCCATACGGTGGCTGGAGCATGCCCAAGCTTTAGTGAAGTCCCACACAGTGTCACATGTGGCTTTGGTCCTGCTGGGAAATGAGCACTGCAACAACGACTTTATTGCTCCTTACTTAAAGAGGAATGGTGGCTTTGTGGACCTGCTGTTTGTAGTGTACGACAGCCCCTGGGTCAACGACAAGGATGTCTTCCAGTGGCCTCTGGGTGTCGCCACGTATGTCATCTCTTACTAGTCCTACATGTTTGTGTATGTGTACATCATTAATGCTCAATATCAGTACATTAAACTGCAGGATGTCTTTTTAAATGAATAACGTTATCTAACATGTTGCTCTTTTTTGCTCGTCTCGGTGCAGGTACAGGCAGTTTCCTATGATCAGGCCTAATGCCCAACTGATTACCTCCAACAGGCAATACCTCTGCAATTTCCTAGGAACTGTTTACAAAAATTCCTCCAGAGAAACTCTTATGCAGGTGCTGAAAAAGTCTGAACTGGATGAGGAATGCATCACCACTGCCAGGGAGAAGTAAGCCAGTGTTTAGGAAGAGCAAAGCTTTTCTGTTTAGTTTTAAAGACTGTATTGCTTGTATACGGTCTTGTTTTAAAAAGACTGATTTGAGAATATTAATATCAAGAACTTCTTACTGAGACGTTCCTATTACCATTTTTACCATTAATAATAATTTAGATTCAGTCATGAGACATTCAAGGGCTTTGTAGTGACATTCAAGTATATTAAATGTCAGTGCCTGACATAACATGACATAACACTAATAACACATCACAGAGGCTGACAAGGCTAGACCTTATAATATTTATAATAATAATAATAATAATAATAATACATTTTATTTATCAAGTGCTTTTAAAAGGTACTCAAAGAAGCTTTACAGATACGTATTAAGATTCATAATTACATTATAAAACACGTCATCAACATTTAAAATACATAAAAATAATGACTCATTAAAAGCAGATCTGAAGAGGTGAGTTTTGATTTGAGATATTATTAAACTGAACTTTAGATGCATTTTTGCACAGAAAGAGGACTATGGATTTTGTCCCTAATCACTTGTATTGGAATTGTGTTATATACTTTACTTAAATGTGGGCAGTTTGAAAATCTCTACCCACACATTTTAGATCTGTGGGTTTACCAGGTTTGACTCCTGTATGTGGTACGTAATGCGGTTTGAGATGAGTTTTCTTGATTATTAATCTTGTCAGGGAACCTTGGTGTTATTAGTAGCTACCTCTTTACGTGATAAGACATTTTAAATGAAGAATTTCTGGGTTTTTTACTTATTAAATTGTAAATGGAGTTGTGGTGAGATATATACATGAATTGTCTTATTGGAACCGTACTGCAGTACATCTTTCTTACATGTATTCCTTGCCTCAGGTGGCTACCTCAGGAGACGGCCGACAGTCTGAGACGCTATCAGAACGCTCTGGCCCAGAGCGAGCTCACTCTCTGCCCAGTCGGAATCAACTCTGAGTGCTACCGCATCTACGAGGCCTGCTCTTATGGCTCTGTGCCCGTGGTGGAAGATGTACTGACACCTGGGACCTGCGCGGCGGGGTCCAGCTCCCCACTGCGTCTGCTCAAAGCTGCAGGAGCACCCTTCATCTTCATCAGTGACTGGAAAGAACTGCCGGCCATCTTGGAAAGGGAGAGGGGGATGAGCCAAGAGCAGAGGGTGGACAGGAGGAGGAGGCTGTTGGAATGGTACGCCAACTTCCGTCAGCAGATGAAGGAGAGGTTCACTGAGGTCATCGAGGAGACTTTCTTCAAAAACGGATGATCGTGGTGCTTAATTAACAAAAATTCAAAAGGTATACAGGGGTAGACGTTCAATATTGTTTTAATTTATTTTGTGGTTTGTGGAGAAACGTGACATACTACTGTTGTTGTGAACCTTACGATGTTCAGTGTAATATTCCTGTGCGGTTTATTATAAAATGTATGTATGTTGTAAAGCTGCCATTACTAGTTGGTAAAGGGCTCTATGACTTGAGTAGTGTATATTTATCATCTTAATGTTTACAATGGTGGAGTGTCCAGGGGTTTAGAAATGATAAATGATAAACTGCCTTTGCATTTTGCCCTTATATTATTTCAACCATGTTTTATATCTGTTTGTATGCACTAAATATTGTGATTTTACACTTAGGATTTGGAGTAGAATGAGATGATAATGTGTTTTTAGGTCTTGTTTGAAACTGGTTATTATTGTGACTAGGGCTGGGCAATGTGATCATTTCTCGTCTTTTAATGGAATCATATACTTGTGAAATTATATGTCGAGATATCATAATACACAATTACATTGTCTATACTGGAAACAAGCGCATATTAACACAGATCTCTCTGAAAATCTGTTATGAAATATTTTGAGGGAATATCATTTGAATATTGCGTTTTATTTTTCCATCACACTTTACATTACCACCCAGTTCATTGCGATCAAACTATTGTGTTCAGCTAATTACACTGCATGTGTGTGCATGCATGTGAACATAGTCAGTGTATAGCTGGAAATATGTATTTATTTTTACTCTTTAATTTCACTTGAAACTATTATGTTTGTTTTGCATTAGTTCTTAATTAAATTAGAAAATACTTTTCATTTGTCAAGTATTTAATTCACACAGGAGTGTACAAAAATAGGCTTTTCCATGTTGTTATTTCAAGATATGAAAATACGTTTATCTTGATAGAAGATTTTGGCCATATCGCCTAGCCCTAATTGTGAGTTGTTGCTGTGGCATGTGTCACTTTTCTGATCAAAACATAACAAAATCATTTCTTCTGTGGTCTATTTATTTTAGTGGTGCGCTGCATGGATTTTTTTAGACAGTGCTAGAAAATAAATTGAAACATTGTCCTGAAGAGTAATGAGTGGATGTGCTTGTCCTGTGCCATTATTTCCCCTGCAGATGGCGCTGTAGATCAGTTAATTTCTAGTTGCTACAATGATTTCAGCTGAAATTTAAGGCAAAAGTTTTTTGAAATTGAGAAAAAATAAAGGGGACAAACTTTCAACTAGACTAAATCAACACAGATCAAGTAATATAATGGCGCAAAGCATGGTGCTATCTTCAAACTTGGTTAAAGGCAAATAATGTATTTACTATGTATTTTACTATTTGTTGTGTTTTTTTATATATATTCAATGAATAACTTCTTAACAATAAAATACATGTATAATATATTACCTTCATTACCTACTTTAGCTTACTTGTGTATGAGTGCATGGGTTGGAAATAGGGGCCCCCTCAATATATTTCAGCTGGACCTTTTATGGACCCTCTGCAGCTGTGGGCCCCTATAAACATGTTGTAATAGTTATCATAGAGCCAATTCTCACTCATTTTAAGAACTTATATCTGCCACTTTTCAGTGTTGTTTCTGAGTCCCTGTGCCTGAGATGTGTTCATTTCTTAACAATGCTGCATGATGTTTCATTTATACAACATTTAAAAAACGTTCTTATGGCAACATTTCCCCTCAGAAATGTAGCTGTACAACTTAGTAACATTAATCATGAGTCCTTTGGTCACAATAAAAAAAACGATTGAATTGGATTTTTTAAAATTGATGTGTTATTGATGAAATTAGTTGTCGAATAACCCACGTTATAATATAGGATGTCCTAAGTGGATAAACCAGCAGATATGAGCTACATTGTGGCACGCTAGACAGTAAACCTGTTATTTTAGTAATGTTTGACGGTCCGTAACAACTTCTAACCCGTTACATGTCAGACATCCTAGTCTGTCGGTTAATGCACACTAAACACAGCACTATCAGTTCCTCCCTTACAGTAAACAAAATAAACAGTGTTATTGTGTCATGTTGGATATCTGTGAACATTCCTGTGTATTGGATCTTTCTTTGGAGTAAATAAGGGAACATGTCATTGCAATTTCTTAATGTCATTATGTGAATTAAGTTTAAAACGCTGGGTATTTGTTAAGAAATTAAAATACATAATTACAGGTAATACGAAAAAAAACAACAACTGACGTATAAATTACAGAAGCCTTTTGTTACAGTGTTATATTCTGCTGACACATATGGACAAATGAAAAAAAGAAAACGCCTTCAGATTTGGGAGCAGGAGTGTGAGTCCACTGGTGTCCACTGACTGTATGAGTGTGCAGATCCCTCCCTCCCTGTCCCTGCCTGGCTCCAGCTGCTGCGTGCTGCAGTCGGCCTGCCCTGTCTGCCTCTGAGCCTGCTGGGAGTTGGGGGGAGAAAGCGTTGAGGGAGAGCGAGCAAGGGGGGAAGTGTTTGTGCGGGTCCCAAAAACTGGAAACCACTACTAAAAAGCACACACACGCACGATTCAGACCGATTTTAAAGCTCTCCGGATGAGTCGTTGGCACTACTTTACCGAGAGCTGTGAAACCCCGCCAAGGAGACCCTGAAACTTGCGTGATTGTTTCTTCTTCTTCTGTGGTAGCAGCAGTGCTGTTGCTCCGCGCCGACTGCTCTGATACTTGAGTGGATTCATTGGTTGGAGCAGCATTGCGCAGTGACACCGCTGTATATCGCTTATCCAGAGGGAAGAGGAACCATGAAGAACTAAACGTTTTCTTCTTGCTGCTCCAAGTCGAGCTTGTAGCAAAGTTAAATAATTTCAAAGTGTAATTTTGTCTCGCGCCTCTTCTTTCGCCCTGCGTGCATTTTTCTCGTCCTGTGTGGGATGCATCGGTTGCTGTAGGATCCCTCTTGTTGACAAACATTTTTTTTTTCTTACAAGAAGTTTACTACAAGCTTCGGACACAAAAAGACAGAAGATGTCTACGACGAGGTTCAAAAAGGATAAAGAAATCATCGCGGATTACGAGAGTCAAGTCAAAGGTAAGGCAGAGTGAATGTTTCGCTCGGAAATGCTTGTTGGAGCCGCTGGAAGACTCATTTTGGGATCAGGCTAACGTTAGTTCACTACCTGCATATGAGTCACATCCTATTTTAAACCGTCTATGGTTACAGCTAGTGATGTGGCGAGTTACATTTAAAAGTTAAGCAGAATATGACTTCTTCTTGGTGTTTACGGCAAGGCATGTCTATCCAGAACATCCAACAAATTACATAACATGGATATCTGCACAATTATTTACAGGCCTGGTACAATTTAGTGGTAATTATGTCGGCATTACAAGAGTGTGAACTTAATTAGCAACATAAAAAGATTGGTAATTGAGTTCAGGAGGGGCTTTTGTTTTGCATGTGAAAACCAATGAAAGTGCTCATCAGATTCACCATTGGCCCATAGAGGAGATCACTATCTTTCACAGATATAGCCTATCAAGTAATCTGTTATATTCAGGTTGTATGTCCAATCAGATTACAATCCAAATCTACTGAGACACATTTCACTACTACCTCTTGGTCTGTTGCATTTTATTATGTCGACCTGTTTAACAACCTGTTAGAGTTAGTGTGAGACTTTGTAGTTACTGAACTGTTCCCACGCCATTACAGCATGATAATGCAACTGAAGACAGGAAGGGCACTTGTTCAGACAGCACACCTATGTATTAAGATTGTTGCTCAGGGGCACTTTAGAAGAGCTGGTCGCTTGTGAATGGGATTTTTTTTTTATTACTATTCTATGCTCTCTGATTTACACTGAATGGCAATAGCCTCACTCCTAATCATACAACGGCCATATTTGGGTAATTTAGATGTGTCTAAGATGCAGTAATGATACCACCCTAACTTATCTTGTCTCTCCCCCCCCCAAGCATGCAGAGCAGACTTAGTTTATTCCCAGATAGACCAGCACAGAAAAGAGGCAGTTGCTGCTCCAGGGTAACCATGGGGATTTGGGCCCCAGCCAACCAGCTCTGTTCTTCAGTGCATGCTGAAATACCACCTATTCACATCCCCCGTATACAGCCTTAAATCCAGAGAAAGGGGGAAGGTTAGCGGGGGTCAGGGGGTAGAAAAGAGAAGGCACTAGTGCTGCTTGAGGAATTACAAAATTGCATGTGGTTGAGCACAAGCTCTCATTTGCGAGGAATGTTCAGCACCCTTTCTTCTCCCTGTGAGGATGACTAAGGGCTTTTAGCCAATGATAGAGGATGATGCACAGTCATAGGGGATTCTGAACAAGAGATGACGAAGCCTCCCATTTGCCATGCAGAACCCAGCGGGGTAATAACAACAACCTGATGCTGCTGAGAATCGCTGTATAGGACCACAGGAGCCTCAGCAAATCAATGTTACGGTGTTTTGTTTAGTTGAAGATGCAGAATTATATTCTGAGGGTAATGCACTGAGGCTTGTCATGCATTGTAAATATTCTCATAGGTAGCTATTTGCATAATGCACTGTACTTGTTCTTTTTGCATTGCAAATAGCTTGCGGTTATGCAATTTGAGAGTTCCTTTATTTCCTATCATTCAAATTATTTTTTTGTGTGGAAAAAAGGCTTTTTTGTCGGTGTATGATGATCATCTTTTGTGTTGCATTTAGCATGGACAATAGAGCTGCAACAATTAGTCGATTAACAGAAGGATAATGGACAACTAGTTTGATAATTGACTTATCTTTAAAGTAATTTTCCATGCATGTAGCAGCAATGGTAGAAATATATCAAATAAACCAAGACATTTGAAGACATCACCTTCGACTTTGAGAAACTGGGATGAATATGTTTTCTATTATGTTCTGACATTTTATAAACGGAACAATCAATGGATTAATCTAGAAAGTAATCTGAAGATTAATCTATAATGAAAATAATCTGTCTTTATTCAATATCAACTCACTGAAATTAATGTTAAGAGACATAATGTTACATATTTTCACACCCAGCATATTCAGACACTGTAACATGTCTACAAGCCTTATATGTTTTTGCTTGTAGTCAAGCATAACAATGAGAGTCTTTACTAGGTCAGATGACTCCTGCAAATGCAGACCCTGTTTGTTCGGGAAAAAAAGCTGCCAGGCTCCTTTAGTATACGAGTAGTTAGCAGTGGAAGAAAAAAGGCATTCAGACAACATTAAGTATTATGTTTTAGAGCAGCTCCCGATTTTGCAGCTGTAAAGCGTTTTATGAGTGAAGAGTTTGCAGTGATAATGAGTGGGATCACATCTGCAGTGTAGCTGTGATAGCCGAAGGCAGATTCTGGTGAACAGACATTGATTACTCAAGAAGTATAACAACAAGCAGCCCAGAAAACAGCCGGAGCTCATGTTTGATCGTTTGGCTTGCATCGTCGTGTCTCACTGTTGGACAATTTGTTTTTAATTCTCACAATATTTCGAAAAATATCTGGCGGCCCGTTTGGCCTCATCTTAGATAACCACTTCGATCTGTAGTCTGACACTGTGATCGTCATCCAGTTATCCAGCAGTTGTGCAGATTTACACTAACATTTCCCTTTTTTTAAGAATCATTTCTGTGTCTGTATATTTTCTGTGTTTTCCAAAGTCATGACAGCAACAGTGTGCAGAGTGGCATTGTTATTCAAGGCAGGAGATGTGCGGTATTTAATGTAGTTTTCTTTGGTAACTGTCTGAAAGCCTCCCTACGATGGCTGACACTACTCTTCTCAGGCCCAACTTGTCATTCAGCTGACATTCACTTCTTTAAACAGCCTTGTATTTACCCTCCAACAGAAGAAATGAAAATGGATGTCAGTGTGGCAATTTGAGGAAATTATCCTTTTTATTGAAAAAGCTTCGTTGCATGGGGATTAAATTTTTGCTAATTGCTAAAATCGGCATCTACATCAAGGCTCAGCTTGTTTTGGAAAAACAAAAACATTAAGAAGATTGGGTTAAGACAGTGGAATTTGTTTGTGCTTTATGGCGCACATCGGTTGCAGTCAATTTAAGCAGACTAAGGGGAGGTTGTGGGTACGTTGCTATTCTCTGTTGGCATCCTTTTCTATGGACTTATGGATCAGGGCAGAGCAGCACTGCCTTGTTTTTTCTTGGGCAAAGTGTTGCTTTGATGTCGGGGCTGTGGTTTGCTGTTTGTGGTCCGGGGGTCGCGACTCTGATTGCAGGACCCCTTGAGGCTCTGTCAGGGGTCCTCTCCCGGATCATCATAAAGGCTGCCCCCTTTGACCTGGCTTCACTGCTGTTTGAAATCAGAGCCCTGCCCCTCTGCATACTCAAAGAGAGTGGTCTGCCCATGTTTGTATGCAGGGGGATTAAAGGCAGGAAACGGCTCTGAGGTGTTATTGGTTTGAGTTATCTTTCAAATTAGAAGGATTTGTCTTGTGGTTAAAAGCCATTAGTTTATTTACATTGGGAATATTGGGAGTTAACGTTGTCCAATTGCGTGGCAGAGGATGAGCATGTATGTGTTGATCACTGGCCATTACACTATCCAGATGTCACACATATGTGACATCTGGATCAAGCAGAGTCTAAACTAAAATGTTGCTTTAAATCGGTCTTTCATGGTTTTTTAGTGAAATAAATCCAGCATGTCTCCAGATTTCCGCATGTGATGATGTGGAGAGTGTGGTGACCTTAAGCTGCCTTCTCTTTATTTAGAAAAGTTCTCCAGGCTCATCTTGAAAACTAATGGGGATGCTTTAGAGTACTTACGCAAATAGTCTCTCCAGGGTAATAAATACAAACAGTCACTTGCAGAGTGCTTTCACAGAAAACGAGTCCTTGATTCTCGATTTATTTTTGATTTTTTTTGTCATCATTTGTTTTGCTTTGTTTTTAGAATTGATTATTCTATCAATTATTGGTTGAAGGAATTGATTTCTTATGTAATCAATCACTTAAAGTTTTAAATGTGTGTCACACAAATTCTGTCCCATTAAAGGTTCAATGTGTAAGATAATATTAACACATTAAAACAATGAACTAACATTATCATCAGAATGTGAAGAGGTAACAGTGTTGACATTATGTCAAAGATGTGTTGTGTTGCAGAGATATCTACTGAAATTAGCCAACTGACAGTTCCGCTCCGTCCAGTCTTGTAATACCACATGTTCCTCTAGAGGTAATAGTGAGTCAGTGTAGCGGCAGTCTGCCCTCAGTACAGAGGGAGAGGAAGTAGAGCTGGCAGACTCGGGCAGACTCTGGGCATGTCAATATTACAGCCATGATCCCTGCATGTTTTGATAGTTTGTTTTGGTTTAATTCAAAATGGCAGAAACGAGAAAACGACTCGCCCCCTCGCCTGTTCCTCACCGTTTGCGGGAGGCTGCTCCGCCGGCAGTACGGCGGCTGGGGGACAGACAGATCTTCCGCCAGCAGAAAGCTACAATTTAGCCGACACCCCTGTGTGACTATCGGAGCTGCGGTATTTGCCGGCCGTATCCTCGCCGCCGGAGAGGCACACTCTCCTACTGGGAAGCAGTATTATGTCTGTGCGGAGGATGAAACAAAAACACCATACAGCCCCCAGTGCTGCAGTAAACACAGATATCTAAGCTCCACGTGAAGATTATAAGATAACAGCGTTATTTAGACCGGCTCTCAGAGTCTCAGCAGTCTGGTGAATTCAGATTGTATTGACCCAGTAGTAGAGGTGAAATACTGCTCCCTATTTCTTTGAGCTTGTGGCTCGGAACTACACATTGAACCTTTAACACCACGATGGAGCCACGTGATGAAGTGTCTCTCCGCATGTAAAGTCATCCACCCGAAAGTAAATGGCAACTTGGGAACTTGTGGTCCATTGAAATGTTGCATGTGATATTGTTCTTTAGATACAAATACAAAATGCTCTAATTTAACCTTTTACTCTTTCTCCACTTTACTTACTGTCTTCTCATTCTGGCCTTTACTTAATCTAAATTGCTTCAAAATGCTATTTCATGTAGCAGATGTTGCCATTTCTGTCTTTGAAGGAAATTATGTTACACTTCCTGCTGAAGTTAAGTTGTAGCAAATACTCCACAGTGGATACGGGCGGATCATTGATCCTGCGTCTTAACAGCTTCTCAGAGGTGTTGATGGAGGTTAGAGGTTGACAGACTAACGGAATCCTAACGCCCCCGGGAGCACTTCTCCACAACATCACACATCCATCCACACACTTTCCATCTGTTTTTACTAACCCCCCGTGTGTGTGTGTGTGTGTGTGTGTATGTGTGTATGTGTGTATGTGTGTATGTGTGTGTGTGTGTGTGTGTGTGTGTGTGTGTGTGTGTGTGTGTGTGTGTGTGTGTGTGTGTGTGTGTGTGTGTGTGTGTGTGTGTGTGTGTGTGTGTGTTCACCCGGTGGTATGGCATTTGGTGTGTGTTTGTTCATGAGTTTGCATTGGTGGGTGAATGGTTATTGACCGCACCATCTGTGGCCACTCACCCTTTTTGCAGTTTTAATAAACTCACACAAGGCTTCACTTTCCCTGCTGTGCTTTTCATTGTAGCCATAAAGGCCACCATGACATTACTGCAGCCCCCGTGACCCCTCACCTCCCTCCTAAAACACAACCCCTATCCATGCCCCTGCGTCCCTAAACCAAACAAAAAGGCTGCAATTCAAGTGGCACTGTCGCAGATGAAGACAAAACAAAAAGTCTGGTGGATATTGTCTCCAGTTGTAACTCACACTGGGTAATTCAATTTCTTCCCAGAAAGGATCAAATCAGACCCACTGTAGCGTCACACAGACTGAGGCTGTTCTACCTGGGAGTGAATCATATGGAGACTGAGAACAATTCTTTTGACTAATTTGCTGCTATTCCCCCCTCTCTGTTGGTGGTGTTGGGGCATAGAGTAGAATACCTGTGTGGGACTGGAGTGCTGGATAAGATGCAGTGTGTCGCTGTACTGCATTAGCTAATAGGAGGTACAATGTGTTAATGCCAATGGACCTTGCTTAGAGAAAGTAAAACGGAAAAGGGAAAATTTAAAGGGAGGGTTGAAGGGGGATTTGGGGCAACTTTCTGGGCAACTTTAATTCCTTTGAACCACTGCTGGGGCCCAGCAGATGGACAAACAGGAAGGCAGACAGACACAGTTTGACCATCAGGCCATGCTGCTGTCTGCCACCCAGTAGGGCAGGATTAAGGGGAAGGAGATTGGGGGATGGGAAGGGACGTTATGAGGTCAGTGCAGAAATAAGTGAAGACGGAGGTCATAAGCTCTGACTTGGTTGATTTGTTTTAATCTACGTCTGAGTGTGTTCAGCCCATTCATCTGCCGAATGTAAGCCGTTTATGTGTTTAGCGGTGGCGAAAGCTTTTTAAGATGGGTGCAAACATGCTATAAGTGAAGTCTCTTGCTGGTTCTTATTTCCTGCGTTCACTTAAACAATGCAACATCTGCTACCTTGGTTTCCTCTTTTCTGTGTCAAAGCTTCAACTAGCGATCCACTGAAGCATATGTTTAATTAAATGCTGCAAAAGAGAACGTTTTAACATTATCTTTTAAAAAAGAGCCATTGCTCTTCCTATGCTGACGCCTTCTCTGCATGAAGTACAGACTGCCTTCCCTCATGTTGGTTGGGTGTAATACTCCCATACTGCACTTTTAGACCTTTTCTTCAGTGCATCCTCCCAGAGAGAGGGATGGGGGGTGTATGGACTGAATTTAGACGTGACACAAGAACTTTCTTTGAACATGAAGAACCGATAATCATAATGATGCTGAATATCACAGCCTATAATCAGTCAATCCCGAGCCTCGCCTGACCAGAACAATCTGTTCACAAGCTGTGGCTTTCTGCCTGGCTCAGATATCCCAGTATCATCAACCTTTTGGGAACTGATGCTAAACTCTGAGTCCCAAGTCCTCCATCCACTCCCACAAGCCTTTCTATGCTGTATGCTCAAGATGTTACCTCAACTCGCCCCTGGTTACCTTCACTTTGGACTCAGAATAAACTGTCGTGCTTTGTAACGAGATTGATTTCTATCTCCATAAACTAGTGAGTCATTAAGTCAGAATCAGAAATCCTTTAATTGTCCCACGACGGGGAAATTTACATTGTTACAGCAAAGAGAGTACACAATTAAATAGAGAGAAAACACAGTAATATAATATAAGTACAGTCGCACATGACAGTGTAATTGCAAAAGTTATAAAAGAGAATATTGCACAGGCATTGATAATTGCACACAGTGTTGGAATAGACTTTTCTTGGTGTGGTGGTCATTAGATGAACTCATCATATGCTCAGAGAGGAGTGTCATAAGTGGATGTCACACTGCTTTTACATCTACTCCAATTTGATTATGACCCAAATAAGGCACTTCTCTGATTATTGCAACAGGCATGTTAACACTTTAATCAGGTTATCCTACTCGCATTAAGTTTGTAGTTGTAGTAAACGGAATTAGATTAACTGGCTTACTTATCAGTCCTTTGAATTACTATTGGTGTATGAACAGCATATGTAAACCACATAAAGTGGATACAGAGTTTTGGATTGCAGTGCTAGGTGTTCTCGAAAATGGTGGCAATATTTTTGGCAAACAACCAAGTTTTTATATTCTTATTTCCAGTTAGCCTGAAAATAACCATATAACCGCCCAGATGTTAGAGGTGGTCAGTGGAACTAACTTTATCTTTACATTCACTGAAGTCACCAACATTCATTGATCGTATCTTTGAGGTCTAACAATAGTGTTTAATATATATCTTCCACAAACATTTGCAATCTTGCTTCTTCTTCTCTGCCTTTGTTTGAGCATTGCTGCATATCTTTGGGCATTACTGCCACATATAGATCAGTGGAATAGTGCGACTCTCATTTGAAGGTACATTCACTGTATCGCATCGCTCATGCGCATGTATAAGATGAACACATCGGGGTTCCACACTTAGGCACACAGCTCTATAGCACTACTAGAGGTCAAACACTTCAAAGGGAACCTTTAATCTCACTACCAACACACTTTCTACAGACTCTGGTTGGGTAATGAAAATGTTTTATTTGATCAACTACTGTAATCTATAGTACCTATTTGTGTGCATATAATTAGGCATGGGATCCTTTCTTAAAGGAAAACTAAAGTTTATTGCTGGTAGCTGCGTTAATAGATTATAGTATTTTCATAACGGATAGAACTGATGCCCAACATTTCTTAAATAAAACACAACTTCTAACAAACTTCAGGATTCTTTTAAATAATTATTTCAATGTTAAACATTACTACAATTTCTTGCAAGCTGCCTCTAATTTACCGCAACGTCAATCATTTCTGACCCAATAATTACCCCAAAAAACCCTCCGATTCTTTCAGGTCTGATAAATGAGAGGCATAAAATGCGATTCACATGACGTGTTAAGATTTACACAATGTCCCTCCAAAACAATTCCTCCCTCCGCCCTCTGTCGTAACCTTTCTCTACAATCCACCAATAAAACTGATGAACAGAAGTTTAATTTACTGATCACGCGGCTCCTCTTGGTCCCCTCCCCCCTTTTTCTTTTCTTCTACCTTGACCTCATGACCCGATGGAAGCAGGCTTTCAGTTGGCTTCCCTCCTAATCCATAACCAGAGACCACCCCTTGAGGCTTGGCTGCCATGTCGGGCTGCGGCCCTGAGGAGAAGTTTGAGAAATAGTGTTTATAAAAAGGAGCGGTCAATGAAATGTCATCTAAAGGCTTTGTTTCTGTCAGCCTCATTGATTATTGCTTCCAGCCAAAAAGCAAACCCTGTCTTCTATTTGAGAATATAATGTAGTCTCACTGAGGACATCCCAAAATGTCGTCATTGTTTCATGTGTTAATTCTCCCTCTGTTTCTAGTTCCCTAATTGCACTCGGTCTGTTTTTAGTAGTGCTGAGAAGAGTTTCCCATGGTCTCTTAGCTTATCAGCGTCGCAATAAAGGCTGATTGTGGGTTTCTGCAGGAGGAGGCCCAAGCCGAGTGTGCAGCCGTGGCTGGTGGCTGGTGTCTGAGCAGCCCCAGGCAGGTTTTGTGAGCTCTGGCCTGAACTCTCCTGCTCCCTCCCCCGAGATGGAAACTGGAGCCATAGCTGCGGTTCCAGCCACGGATGTGCTGGGTGCTTAAAAAAAAAAGAAAAGAAAAAAAAAAGAGCCATTTACGGATAAAGATCTGTCAGCCATGTTGCTCCACTGCTCATTGTGTCCCACTGCCAGTGGTCACACATGGAGAAAGTCTCCCTTTTCCTTTGCCTGCGTTATGTCCCTTCTCACTCGCTCAGTTTCATGTTTGAAAACGTTTCTCTCTGGCTAACAACTCATGTTAAACAGTAAAATAAACTAAAGGTGAGTCATACAGATGTATTATGTATTCATAGTTATTTTTTTGTTAATCTTTTGAAGCATTTGTGAAGCTTTTACATTCCCTGAAACTCTCCAACCTGCTATGCAATGTTGGTCAGCCCTTTTCTATAAATAACACAATTATTTTATTGTCATGAGACCTCATGTCATGCGGTTATTATACAATAGATGAAAGGGCTTTCTTTGTATCCTCTTCTTGTCCGGGGTTTACAGTCAGATGAAGAAAGGAATCCAACTGAGTCATCTGCTATTTCCAGCACACTAACACATTAACACACACAGAAGACTAATTCATATTAGAAGTAATAGGATACTGACATCCAACTTATCTGGTATTCATTTTCTGTCATTCCTGCCCTTTGTCTCTGACCTCTCACTGACCCCCTGCTGGCAGCCTTCTGTATAGGACAACTTGACCCTCGGGTCACCAAACCACTGACCTTTGCTCCTTGACCTAAATCCTCGGACCACATCTCTGCCAACTCCGTTAGATTGGTGTCATGCTGGCGGCAAGGATGGTGGGTGCCTGTCGGCCATTCAAACAAATGATTCATGAGTTTTCAATCCTGTGTTTTTCATTTTGACATGTTATACTCTTATGTAACTGCAAGTGACCAGTAACTGACAAACCTGTTCTTGGAAAATAAAGCTATTTCTTCAGCAAATTGTCCCAGGACATGTGGGTCCACAGTAACTTAACTCGAGAACTTGGGCTGCAAGATATTGGAAAAAACAAACTATTTGTTTTCCAGTGATTTCTCACAAAATGACAACGAAGTACCTTTTTCTGGTCAACAAAAAGAAAGTTTAATCATGCGATGTTTGAATTAATTTGCCTTACTTGACATTGCACGTTCTTCGATGTGGCTATTGTGCATGAGCACATTGCGATGTCGATGCTGAAGTGATATATTGTTCAGCCCTAAAACAGATGAATCCTCCTTTGTGCATTCCTGTTTGTGTTTCCATTACATGTCCACAACTGCGCTCTGATTTTTGGTACCCGCATTAAAACAATCGGCACATTAACGTTTTGTTTTTCTGACAACATAATCTTGTTACAAGTCCGTCCCCCATTTTAGTTTTGATGTGGCAACCAAAACTAGATTTAGCCCCTGCTTACAGGAGTAGTTTCCACAGTAGAGTGAGAGACTGATCTTTAGCACAACAATCATTTAGTTTAAAACAGTCATTTAAAACTTAGCACATTTCTATCTACTAATTGTTTTAATGATGTCTATATGAGGCAAACCTGTGACTAAACCGGCCTGACAGATCACGGTAGCGCCGCAGGTAGCTGCAATTCATTAATTTTATTTTTAGGTTAAGATGAAATGGAGCACACTGCTCTCTGCAAGAAGTCCCCGCAGACTCCTGACAGCCCATTTTGTTGTAGTTTAATAGGAGTGGCATGAGCTGCAAAGCAGAGTTTTTAAATCAGACTGGTCTGGAAATGGAACGAGCACTGTCATGGTCTGCCCCTTTTCTCATAACCCTAAGTAGAGCAAAGTCTGACACAAATGGTCGTGAAGAAACTAGTATGCAGGACACTTTTTTAATCTCCTCCTTAGTTATAGATTGTGATCTGCACTTGGAGCAGGATGACAGAATTTGCTGAAGCACCATTATAGCAGGGGGAATAAGATTGTTTAGAACAATTCAAAAGTGTGTGTGTGTGTGTGTGTGTGTGTGTGTGTGTGTGTGTGTGTGTGTGTGTGTGTGTGTGTGTGTGTGTGTGTGCGTGCGTGCACATGCTCAGTCAGCTGCCCAGCTAGGCATGCCTCGTAGATCTTACTTTTTAATCAGGCAGTGTGGAGGAAGCTGCTGTCTCCCCTGGGGTCCTGTGATTTGTCCTGTTTAATGGCATGTCACAGGGGTGTGATGCATGGCAACCTGGCTGGGTGTGTGGCACATGCATGAGTGGACTGTAGTCTCTCTCACACACGCACACAAGCACATACTCACGAAAGTATGGCCTCTATCTCCCGGCTCTGTGGGGGACAGAATAGAGAAAGCCCCAGTCTTGCTCACTATAGTGTAGAAAACAATGAGCAGTGAAAGCTGATCTGTCTGTTCTTTTCTTCTTCCTCGCTCTTTGTCCCCTCGCTCTCGCACTCTGAGCAGCTGCCCTCAGGGCGATCCCATTCTCTGGCCGTGCTCGGCTCAGATCTCGACTCGCGGTGATCCGAAAGCATTGGGTGGATGCGTGAGCCGTCGCCCCCTGCAGGCAAAACTGGCATTGGATTTCACCTGCCCACTCAAGTTTGTGTTCACACAGGAATGATGACAAAAGCTTTTAATGCGATATTTTAACGGACATTTTTTCACTGGAAGACTTGTCATCTCGGTGCCTGAGAGCCAGACTGAGGGCCTGCTCTCAGAGTCAACCACCAGGACTTAGAAAAGTGGGAGAGAATTTGTAGTTAAAGCCTCCCTGAGGGTGGGTCGCAGGAGATAACTGCACCTAACTCTCTATCGCCTCCTCCATATTGGCTTCCACTATAATTATCTGGAAATGAGGTCTTTGTGAAGTCTCCTCATTCTCTGTGTGTGTGTGTGTGTGTGTGTGTGTGTGTGTGTGTGTGTGTGTGTGTGTGTGTGTGTGTGTGTGTGTGTGTGTGTGTGTGTGTGTGTGTGTGTGTGTGTGTGTGTGTGTGTGTGTGTGTGTGTGTGTGTGTGTGTCATTTTAGCCTGTCTTGGCCTCTGGTGCCCCTGTGGGGTGGGGGGTGTCATTGTGGACTCTCTCATTCTCCACAGCTTGGGTTTCTCTGCAGATGCATTGTGAGAAATAAATCCCTGCTGACTGTGACAAGAGGACTGATCAGGCTGCGGTGAGGGCGCTCAGTCTGAAATCTGAGTGAGGGAAAAGACCATGATGATTTCAACTGCGTCTTTTTCAGCAATGCTGGGCACATGCAGAAGAGCTGTGGATGATCAAACTACACTCATTGTGCTCATAATGGTCAGTCATCTGGGATGATTATGGATATTTTGTCATTTAGTCAGGCTTGGCAAACACAAAGCCGTTTTAGAAATGACGACAATGGCCTAACATAGAAACAAAAGAAAAGCAAAGCTCAACATATAGCGGACAAAAACATGGGTGAATATCAGCATTGCTCATTCATCCTTTCAATTCTGCCAGCTCTTTGTATTTATTGTAGCTATAAGTTAAATAAACAATGGCTATATGCCAACGTCAGTATGCTAACATGCTCACAATGGCAATGGAAATATGCGAATAGTACAGTATGTTTGCCATCTTAGTTTAGCGTTCTTGCATGCTAACATCTGCTTACTCACACTACACACGTGTTATAGCTGAGGATGATGCGAATGTCATTAGTTTTGCAGGTATTTGGGCGTTGAAATAGAAGCTGTGTATAGTGCTAACCAATAGTTGTTGAGACAACATCAAAATTTCATGCCAGTGCGTCCGATAGGTGCTGAACTAACCAAACGTTGCCGTCCCTAGAGCAACAGGAACAATTAATTTGAACATGAATTCAGCCACTCTTCGTGCACAGGAGAGTTGTAAGCACACATTTAAATTTTGAGGGCAAAAAAAAGAAGCAAAATCTCCATTTTATCAATTGTTGGAACAACTGAGAGTTTCTCTTGAGAAATGTGCGTGTGTGATTTGCAGTCCTCAGTCTGACTTAAGCATGTCATTATCCTGCCTGTTTCTGCTCCTGCCTCTTTTGGTCAGGTGTGGATCTCCAAGGTTGATCTTAAAGTTTGAGAGGAGGAATATGGACCAAATATTTATCCGCGCCTCAGTTTAAACCACCAAATTTGACTGCACTGCAGTGAGCTGTCTCGATCAAGGCGGCCTCATTATTATGCCCTCGCAGTGCGGCTTTGGAGTTACAGAGGTTGTTGCATCAGACCGAGAGCAAAAAAAATCAAATCCTCCACTACAGCATTAAATTCCCTCTTCCTTTTAAAGTTTGCTTTGAGCTGTCAGCTTGGTTAGTCGCAGCTCAAGAAACATGGGGTTCTACTTAATATTTTGTTTGAAACTTGAAACTTGCATGATAATAAAATAATGATTTTAGGCTTTAGATGGTCCCTCTTTCTTTGGCTCTGATGATTCATTCACAGCCCTTAAACAGCCATTAAAAATGCATGTGTGCATATTTGGTTGAAACTCTGAAGTGTATCATATCAGCATATAATTATATCTCTTTGATTTTAGATTATGCTTTTGCTTTGAAGTTTGGCTCTTGGCAAAATGTTTGCGGCGTTTTCTTGTGGCGGTAGGAACAGACCCTACACAAAGGGGGTCTCTGTTTAGGGAAATCAGCTTATATATATATATACATGTCTTTATTTGTTTTCATTTAATGTTAACACCGACTCATTTAATATAGTGCCTTTTAAGATAAACAATATATCTGTTAATCAGTGTTATTTATCCATTTGTCCATAATATCATTATTCAGATCAGTTAATCAGATTTGGCTTTGTGCACAAACCCCCAGCTCTTAGGCAAAGCCCCTCCACTATCCTCCACCTGCCCTTAATTCTCTACCCTCAATCTTCAATCCCAGCTTTAGCTCACCCATCCATGCGCCTCATTACTCTAACCCCCAACCTGCCCCTCTTAGCCTCAACCCCTGTGCCCTCAATCCCCCAGCCTGTGAACAGCCACACTGAAGACCAAAGTCATACTCTGCTCTTCTTCTGACATTCAGACAGTGTTGAGGTGTCAAAACACCCGGTCGTTATGTATAAAGGTCATATACGCAGGTCTGCGATCAGGCCTGGGTCAGTTTCGATGGAGCAGCTGGTCTGCTGCATACAATGCTACAGATATGTTCCTACCAATTGTAAATTAACACAGAAAGAGAAAAAAGATGAGGATCATCTTTCATTTCAAATAAGCCGAGAAAACACTGGCAAAATAAACTGCAGTGCAAATGTCTATTAATAATGTAACCAGTGATAGAGGTGATAGTACCGACTTTTGCACATTTGCAAACTTTTTGTTCGCATTGTAGATATCATTTTTTATTTTATTTGTATTTAATCAAACTGCACAGCAAATTCAACTAAGAACAAACTTAAACAGACCAATCTAACTTCTTGCATGGCAAATATAAACGATGCAATCACAGCGTGTAGTACATTTCCCCCCTTTTAATCAAACGGGTATAGTGTCATAGCTCCCACACGTGAGGGAGATGGCTAAACAGAGAAAGTAGGAGTCAGACTTCGTGTGACTCAGTTGGCTCCAGCTCTGCCATTCACCTCATGGGACGGCAGCTGTCCAGATACGTCAGGTGTGTGATCTGCCTTCACTCTGATCCCCATGTCCCACTGAGGTGAAGTCATCCCCTGTACACAGAGATGATGACATAACTCATGACTAAGGTAACCTCACTGGGAACCAATGTAGAAATAGTTTCCAGTTAGTACTTCAGTTGGTTGAGTGTGTTTCCTGTGAATAATATTCTTAATTCAGCAGGTGTTAGCCATGACATTTAACAATATGTAGTAAACAGAGGATGCTGAAGCTGACGTAGGCTCTGTGAACATTAGCAGGCAGACGGACTTTAATCCTGAGGGACTGTTGCGATTTAAATTAAGTACATTTTGACACGTGTATTAATGTTCTCAGTGTACTCATCCTGAAATTGCAGTTTGCTTCATTATAATCTCAATAACAGTATATATTCTGAATCAGACATTTCAAACACTCAGGAGTTTAGTGAAGGCTGTATATTTTAGTACAGTTTTTAAGTCTTATATCACTCTATCCTTCCTGCCAGAGATCAGACTCCACATTCCCCAAAGTGAATATGTTTACATGAGGCTGAAGCCATCTCCTAGAGTGGATTATTTCAGCTGTCACAACTCTGAGCTCCAGGTGGGAAAAGATGAACTATTTATCCTCAGAGGGGTTTGGGGGAAGTTTCTGCTTCTTGTACAATGTTTTTAGCCCATCCACAAAAAAAGTAGGATAAATAGCTCTTGGTTGTTAATGCTTCAGTGACATGTTCCCCTGTCTCTGCTGCCACTCAAAGCGAGACAAGAGCTGGTAGCTGGCTCTGGTTGTATCGTTATATCTTCTTTTTGTAATGTTCAAAGATTGAAAAGATGACAGATGGGTGTATACAGACAGGAGAAGACAAATGACCCCCACAGCACATCCCTAAACAAACATTAGTACATCCTATTAACAATCACAGGGCTTCCACAGAAGGATGCTTTGTGCTACTTAGAGTCTAATTTAAAGACACTACCCTAGTAATCAATACTGCCTGTGTGTAGACACAGTGGGGTTTGTAAAAGTATTTTTAGAGAAGGCTGAATGGGTGTGTGTGTGTGTGTGTGTGTGTGTGTGTGTGTGTGTGTGTGTGTGTGTGTGTGTGTACAGAGAGCTTGCAGGATGGGACAAACTTTCAGCTGTGCTTTGTCTCAGCCAGCTGCTGAATATGTTTTATCCACATTATTTGACCTTGAAAGTCGTGTCTCTTTAAACTTGTCCCATGTAAAGCTGAATAAGAGACTGGAGCTGATTACAAGTTTTGAAAGTCTCCTAAGGGATGCATCTTTGTGTTGTTTTTGAAACTCTTTGTTATAATGTATAGCTTAAATTGAAATGGGGGGAGATATCTTTTTCTGGGAGATAAGCAAGACGTGGAAAAGAGAGACAAGAAAGTCTACTAAAGCAATTCTCAGATTTACAGATTAGCTAAAAGAGAGCAACAGATGGAAGCTTTTGCGTACAATAAAGAAAAAGACTCAATGTTTGTTGTGTAGTGAACATCGACATGTGCAGTCCTGCTCACTTTCTATTGAACTCTTTTTCCACCAACAACACTTTTTGTACATTAAGAACATTTAAGTTCAATTTTAAGTTTCAATTTCAGTCTATTTCCAATGGTCTTTTCTGTTGACATGCCTGGTATGTAAGGGTTTTTACACCAACAATAAAGTGCCTTCACATTTCTCTGCCCATGACCAACTTTAGTGCATTTCAGTCAGTTTATTTAAAAATATATACGGAAGAAGTCATCTTAGACTTAGTCTTTCGAGACATTTTTCTTCATTTATTTTTTAGAAAAAAGCCTGCAGCCTTCACAGCAAACTCACATTTGTCTGAGATTTTACTAGAGCCCTTAGTCCTTAAACTGTTTTTCATCTAATAACCAGCCGTGTGTCATTTCGGCCTCTCTTTCTCCTGCTCCATCTTTCTCCCCAGCAGGCTTGCAGCACATGTCCTTGCCTCTGGAATTACAGGCCTGGTCTTGAATAGTAGGGTTGTTCCTTCTCGGTCCTACCAGCTCCTCTGCTGGAGCAACCCTATCAAAGGCCCAAATACCACACAGCCTGCGAGATGCTGTTTTATGTGGCGGAGCAAGAGGTGGTCAGTAATAAGAAGGAAAACACATGAGAGGAGGATTATGTTCTTCTTTGCTGTTTAGTGGCTACAGTGTAAATCGTGAAGGAATGGTCTATTTTTGTCCATGTGGGGGTTTGTTCTAAATTCAACGTATTTGTGCGCCCCTCTGATGTCGGCCCTAATGTACTCCGCTCTGCAAGTTTTAGTTTGGCCGTCGCTGTTTCCCTCTGGCACACACGTGCAGACTGGCCATTCACTGATCCAACCACAGAAAGACATGAAAAGGAACCATGAATCAGTGGAGATAAATCTTTTCGCTCCCTACTGTAGGAAAATGACCACATACACAATATGATTTACTTTTCATTCACTTTAAATTGACTGTTGTAGTCTTATGACCTTTTGGAAGAAATATGCTCCAGATGTTAACATTTTGTTGTCAGGAACTATCCTCCATGTATCATTTAAAGCAGTAGAGGTAAAGTTGCAGTGTGGACTAATTCAGATATTACTTTTTTTATCAGCCAGTCCACCACCTGGCTCTGGGGATGGCAGTGTCAGCAGTGTGAGTCTCTCGACCCGTCTGTCCAAAGCTTTGGTCCAGATTGAAAAAACTTAACGTATATTGGATGGATTGCCATTCATTTGGTACAGATATCCACGGTGTCCAGGGGGAGAATCCTAATGCCTTTGGTGATCCCCAGACTTTTGATCTACTGCCACTAGCAGGTCAGAGGTTTCACTTATCCAATGAAATACCTCAACTTCTACGGGTTGGATTGGCATATCATTTGGTACAGACGTGTGTGTGTGGTTCCAAAAGGATGTATTCCTTTGACAGTGGTGATTCTCCTGACTTTTCTTCTTGCACTAGCCTGGTATTATTTGGAGATACGGTTTGCATCCAGTTGACCCCAGTCTTACACATAACAATGCAGGCTGGGACTGCAGGACATACCTTGATTAAAGCTCAAACCACTAGGAGCTTGCTTGTTACTTTATTCCTGTCCTGTGTTCTTTTTGTTTGTGTTTGTGTTCTCAAAGCCCAGGTCTGAAACTGATCCTCCTGCATTAACATATGTTTGAAGTTCACAGCCTCCCTTCATCTATTGATCTTTTCTTGGAGTCATTAAAAGACGGTTTAAGCTAATCACTGGCCAGGCTTTTTGCTGGTATTTGTTTTCATTAAGTCAAAAGATGAAATATTTGAACATGAGAAGTAGAATGAAAAAATAACCCCACGGCATATTTCCACTTTCCTCTGCTGCAGTAATATGTGGACTTCATTGACGTGAACGGTCCACTACCGCAGCGTTTCTGAAGGGGCACATCGAGGAAGGTGTTTATGGAGATGGAGTGTGTAATAAGGGGGACCACATGCTAACAGAGATCTTTGTGAGGCTCTTCCAACTTGGATGTTATCAAGCATGATACTGTAGCTTCTTACAATCTTAGCTTTTCAGTAATATTCGATGCATGAGACTCATGCATTGAACTTGTAACTGAAGGAATCCTTGGCTTTGAAAGTTTGGATGCAGTTTTCACTGGGTCAAAGTTCATAGGAATTTGAAAGCACATATACCCCACTCTCACACAAACAACTCTGCTGTAAGAAAACAAAAAGGAAAGTTTGCCACATAAAATTAAGAGGTTACTTAAATCTGATTCAGTTACCAAGTGTATTCTTCTTATTTCTTTGGTTGTATGTTGGCTGGGTGATCCAGCTTTGTCAATGACACCTCAGCAGTAGCTGCGTATAGTCATCTCCTCTCCCCCTATACTTTCCTCTGGTCCATCGGTGCCACGGTGTCCCAACTGTGGGAAGACGTTGTCAACCCAAGCCGTGGATCCTGGTGTCCCCGTCCAGCTCTTATGTATCCACGCCGCTGTGTGGGAAGACAGACAAAAGAACAGGTCTTTAAAATAGAGGTGTACATGCTGTGAAGGAAGGCTGATGTACAAACACATCGGGGGAATAGACAGCTGGACAGAGAGGCAGACAGGCAGATGGCTTAAGAAGGCAGCTATGTAGATCGTCTGGCTAGTGACGGACAGATGGATGGACAATAGAGGCAGGTAAGCTGACAGCTTAAGACAAACATTCATACAATTTGGGATGTATCAGAGCATCAAAAGATCCAGATTTGGTTTATTTTCGTAGTCCAGCACAACAATTAAATCTTCTTTTTTTTTGGTTGTTCATGTCTAAACACCAACTGCAATCATAGTTGAGAGACATTTTAATCATAAAACTATGAATTAATTAGTCGTTATGAATGAATTTGAATTGAAAAATCAGTATTTGATCTAATTGTTGATTGTCTATTAGCGGCGATGTGTAACCAATCAGAGAGCGCTGTAGGTGGGACATTGAGTGAGACTGTAGAGTGGTGACCACAGACAGAAAGAGGCAACTGAATGAGAGCCAATGTAGCAATTTTTTCATATTCTATTTTATAGGCTATCGTTTATAAAATATGAAGATACCAATTATGATAAAAATGCTGAATATCCCAACCTATTATCGGTCAGACAGAAATAAGCAGCAGAATTGGAGCGGACCATGGCAGCTTGGAGCTTGCTAACAGAGGCACGAACCTGACCTGAGACCAGACTGTCAAGTGTGCAGTGGAGGGAGACGGGTGGAGAGTAGAGGTCAGGAAATACAAGGGAGAGTGGGGAAATGAGGGCGGGGAGCTTGTTGGTGACAGAGCTGTCAAATAGATTCATCTCCCCCACTGGAAAAGTCTGGTCTGCATACCTGCAATGTAATGCACTCAACCCCCACACAGGTGCACACACTGCACCCTCTACCTGTGTTGTGTGTGTGTGTATTGAGAGTGTATGCAGGTGCGTGGGTGAGGAGCCACATTGTGTGTCTATTAATTTATATGCTCTCTGTGTCTCTTTCTCTCCTCTCCCACCTCCTTGGGGCCCATGAGGAGGGAATATATCCACAGTCTCTTAGAAACAACCCCACCTTCAAACGCATATCCCCGCAGGCCACATAACTGCTCTGCCATTCTTTAGGTTCATCTTTCGGTTTGTATTATTCAAGTCTCTGCCAGCATGCTTCAGTTTAAAATGTGTTTACTGCGAGGGGAAGTAAATATTCCTATAGATGAAAGCTTGCGCTCCTCCGTTCCAGATGTTTTTTTCCGTGTGACACCCTCTTTAAAGGCATTTATCTCTTCAGGTGTCCGACCGCAGAATTTCCATAGTATTGTTACCCCAAACAAACATCCCAACTGTAAGAGCTGTAGGCCTGCCCAGCCAAGTTTCTTGCCTGAGGTTAGCTTTGTTGAGAATGAGAGGCTTACTGACTGCTTTGACATATGAGCTTTAGCCTCTTTATCTCTCCCATCATTAATATCCCCAAACAAAAGGACAAAGGCAGGCTAGATACAAGGCGAGGTGTCATTTTTCATTTGGAAAAATAGAAAAAGTCAGTACACCTGAGGTTTTAGTGTAGTTTTCTAAACTTAAGTGTATGAAAAGGCACCCACACTGGTCCCTTTAGGGCAACAGACAGAGCAGCTGGGTATGGTCTAAATATGAATAAGAAAAGTGGGTGAGTTCTGGCCAAGAGACTAAACCAGATCAATGTATTTCTCACAGATTCTCTTTTCTCTGATGTTGGAGCCACACAGATGTAACCACTTCCCTTCCTGAGCATTACTCGTCCACATTTTTGCCATCCTCAGTGTTAAATTGTAGCAGTGTTACACATTTTGTCCCTCGTTCTGTTTGTGATATTCTGCCGAAAATCTATTTTTTGAGTATCAAATTCTCACTCTCTGCAGACTTCTCTGCAGAGGACAGCAGCTGTGGTCTGCTTTGATTCACAGCAGTTACAAAAGGATTCCACTGGTGACCCAGAGTTACTGCAAAAAAAAGGAAAGAGGAAGAAGCAAAATTGTTCATAGAAAACTTTTCAAACGGCCTCTGTTGTATAAAGACCTGTATTCGCTGTGAAACAGTGGATTTGCTTGTGTGAGCAAAGTACATTTGTACATATCTTTAATGTTAAATTCAACTTTGGTGACCGTTGACAAGCAAATGTGTGCCATTGACCAAAGCACGAAAAGTAACAATCGAACAGTCTTGACATATGAATCAAAAGAGGAGAAGTAGATAATACTGCAGGAGTGACATGAGAGGTTTCTGTTTCTGTTTCTGAGCGTTGACAATTTCCTTTAATGGCATGATTCCATTGCAATCCATTGTTTCAGTCTTTAGGGAAGGAGCAAGCTACAAACCTTTAAGACCCACCTTACATTCCTACAGGTGAAGCATTCCTTTAACAATATACACACACATACATGTATGCAGCGCATTAACACACACATACAGATTTACACAAGCACACATCCAGCCACACAAATCTCTGCCGGTCCATCTGACGGACCAAACACACACCAGACTGGTGTCCAGATCAAACAACATGTGTAGATGTTAACCAGCAGCTGAATAAACATCAGTGCCTCTAAAGTGTGCTTACTTCTCCCAGCATTCAGCTCCTCTATTTTGTTTGGATCAAAACGATGGTCCTCACAGGCCACCGTAATGTCAGCGGTGATTGATCTCCCCTGCTCGCTGCGGGCCTCTCGTCTGTGGGGGCGTTGCCTTAGCAACCGTGGCTTTTTGGCTCATATGCCATTTGGCAGAGCTGTATCTAATTTGCAGAGATTATTGCATTTCACTTATTGAAATGACACATTAAAATATTAGCTTTTTGAATGAAACTGATATGAATTTAAGTGTTTGTTTTGCCCAGTCACAATCGTCTAGTCTAACATCTGTTTTTTGACTGCTATTGTGTTTTTAACAGTTAGCGCAGTTAGCCACAATAGCTGAGCTGTTTCTGAATCAGACTATAAAAACCAGAGAGCAGGAAGGAACCTGAGCTCTTTATGTCTGCCGCCCACAATACTCCCGGGCCCAAGAGAAAAGACAAGAACTCAAATCACCGCCGCTACTGCATTTCCTGTTTTTGTGTGCGTGTTGGAATTGTTGAGAGAAGTAACGCTTTCGTGTGTGTGTCCACGTCAGAGGAAATCATAATTTATGTGCGCTAATAGCAGCTCATCGTCTTCCTAGCCTCAGCAGTATGCATGTGGCAGCATTTACCAACAAACAAAGCTGCCTGTGCAGATAAGCTGCTGTAAAACACACATCTTGTAAATCACTTCACACAAGTAGCACCACACTCCTATTGGATCATAAAATATCCCAAAGGACATTGGTCCAGCTCACAGTGTTAGAAAGAAGCAGAGGATTATGGGCCAGGCTCTTTTCCACTCTGGTTCTCTGGATCACAGTAGCCTACATTGGAACTCTCTCTGTGGTTTTGGAAGCTGCTAACATGTCAGTCAGATGTTGTAATGGGGACCACATTGCCAGTTCTGTATTATTTTGAGATAAAATGCTTTAGTAAAGCTGGCAGTATGCTGTGTATAGTTTGGCTGTGCTTTTATGTGATCGGAGACTCTGTTCAGCCTTGTTGGCAAGTCTGTATAACTTCAGGCAGACCTGGCTCTTCCTCAAGTCGTAACTGTGTTCCTGACAACTTTATTTCAACCAAAATGGGGTTTGTTACTTTTTTTTTGTGCTGTATATGTTTTCTCACAGACCGAGCAGGCAGGACACATGTTGGTGAATAGAAGGAGACCTTGATAATAGTTTAATCTCAGTAGTAATGTGATCTCAGATAAAAAAACCACACCGGAATCAGTGACATATTCCAGCAGTCATGCCCAGATGTAAGGCAGAGGGGGTAGTAGGGTCCAACAATGTCTGACATACCAAGTACATGATGAATTTCTTACTGGTACCACCAACGTAATGAAGTCATGACACGGATTCTCCTTCACAAGGCTGCCCAATGTTCACAAGTAGAAGTGCGTCGTCACTTATTGGTACTGATGAGTCATAATGTCAAATGCAGAAAAGTCTCTCATCTGGGAGATTCTTGCTACACCAATCATGACATTAGTCTAGCCAGTGGGCGTAGTGGCCAAGAGGAGTGTTGGTGACCTACTAATAGTGATGGGAATCTATTCCTGTTACCCGCATGTTTTTCTGATAGCTGCACATTGCAATGGTATGAAACTTGTGTGTTTACGCTTCTGGAAACTTTCAACAAGGAGTCATGGCAGAGAGCAAGAAATGTCCCAAAGCGGGTTTGATTCTATGAAGAAAGATGACAACAGTGCTGCTTGTAGAGTCTGTAAAATTATCATTTCAATTAAGGGTAGAAACGGCACCCCTTACAAATATTTCCTCATTTCATCCATTTTAGATTATGACAGACAGGCTGTCAGTCCACTCTGTTTCCACACTGTGTCCAGACTCAGCAGTTGCGTTGACGCTGAAAACCTGTGTATCAATAAAATCTTATCAATTCCTAATCCCAGCTACAAATATTCTGTAAATTCAAATGCCACCATTGATTGGAGGGTTTTGACCCGATGCTGTTTTACTACAGTACGATTGTGCTTGGTATGCACCGCCCTTATTTTGGATCCTAAGCAACACAAATGTAATATAATACATAATAAAACAAAGAATATAATAATAAACTGATGATTTTCTTACTAAAATGTAATTCTTTAACCCACTGGTACAACGTAAGAAAGGCTTAGGGCCAAATATAGACATAACACATCACACAATACCTGAGGGCACAGAATGCAGCTCTGCGTGCTTCTAGTAAATTTCGTTACATTTTACATTATTTATTTCCAATAGCACTTGTGTTGTCCTCCTCTTTTAAAGATTATGTCTGGTCTAAAGACTTTGCCTTTAACAACTTTCAAAATAAAGTAACTTACATAAAACCATTGTCTCTATCAGTCACAAGACACTTGTCAGTGCTCATTCTAGCAGTCCCTCAAGTGTCTCCCCATCTGGTCCGGGGCCTGGCATGCCAAGCTTTGGGGATAAAACGCTCCATGGCAGCCCAGTGGAACAGTACTGGTAAAGAGTCGGTCACCCTGCGGGCCTTTAGTTCACATCCATCTGCCTCTCGTTAATAGAGTGGGGAGAGACGGCAGAGAGAGCTTCAGGTGACGAGAGAAGACGCGAGCTAGATGGAGGTTCAGAGTGCTTAGAGAAGTGTATTTTACATCTGGGAATGCTAAGGAATAAGCCTCATCAGTAGGAATCTCTTGAACACTGCGACTGCATGGACTGTGCTGGGAGCTTCGTTGGCACAGGTTTAGGCCACATGCTTCAGTAGGCACGAGTCCAACTTAATATCTTCCACATTCCTATCTACGATCATTCCTGCATGTCTTTTCTCTTTAATATCGAATCTAAACATTGTGTATCCAAGCCAAGAAAGCCAAGTCTTTTGTACTGGCATATTAATGTAGGGCATCCTTCATAGGCAGGAATGCAAATGAGTGCAGTCAATGGTTTGAAAAACTCCTAACAAAATGTGTTCAGACATTAGTAGGTACATCAGATCAAATAGATCCCTGGTCAGCACAAGACTCAACATAAAAACCAACTCACTGCATAGTGAGTCATGCTCAGTGGAAATTAGCAACGTGGTAGGCCCATCTTTTACTAGTCCAATTGGATAAAACCACTTTTATTGTATATTTTTTGCCATATGGCATGCATTTATCAAAGAAGCAAGAACATGAATGAGTGCCCGCTATAATTAAATATGGCAGTAGGGCCTTGTTGGATTATGAGAATACTCAAAAGATGTCAGAGGAAGACGTGCTGTGGATGCTCAGCTCCTTCTGGCATGTGATCCCACTCCAACTGTAATTGAAAGCTTGTGCTCCGTTAAAAACTGATCGGCTATTTCGTAATTACCTCTGATGGTATTTATCCTGTCTTGTATCCAGCCTCTAGAAAAGGCATGGACAACTCCCCCATTCCCAAACCCGAGATCTAAAGCAGATGGTTGGGCTGGGCACCCCCCTGCATCATCCCTCCCTAGGCCTCAGCTGCTATTTCAGGTGCTGCTGATGAGCCACTCTGCATGTGGAAATGCAGCCCTGGGACTGATGTGGTACGGCGTGTCCCAGATGGCTGTTAGTGGAGAGTGTAATCAACTAAGAGAAACCGTAGAAACTCTGAGATTTTGTCTGTCTGTCTTTCATGGTACCCATTGAGTAATACTCAGTAAAAGTAACATGTGCTTTTTAGACATATTGATTCACAGCAAGGTTAATTGGGAGCATCAGGAGAAAGCATATTGTTGGGTTTAAGAGAGAAAGAAAAAAACATGTCTCTGTGGCCCTCTGACAGTGGGTGAGTTGTTTTTACTGAAGCCCAGTTTCTCTCTCTGGAGGTCAACAATGTGGGTCAGTACCCATCCTGCTTACAAGGCAGTTTCTTTGACAATAGAACAGGCTTATCTGTCAAATCAGAAGCCATTCTGAACTGCAACTTCGGACATATTTGTCGCCATGAATGGGGTTATGGGAAGTATGCGATGTGGCCTCCAAAGGAGCAATTGGATAACATCCAGTTCAGAAACAAAAGGGCTTTGGTCCAAACTGATCACCACAGAGAGCCAAACAGCGCTCTCTCATTGTCCATATCGACATCATGTGCGTTGGGCCACATTGACTGGATGTCCATCAGTCAGCTGGAATTGTTGCTGACAACTTTATAGGCCCTGTTTTAATTCTGAAAGCCGCTATCCACTCCTGTCAACATGAACCTGATTATGGTTATAATAATCCGTGTAGCTTTGGTAGTTTGTTTGCTAGATACGGAGAGAGAATTGCAGTGACAGTCAGTTATTATTTTTTTGGCATCATTACACTGTTTCTTTCTGTATCCTGTAGTGTCATTTCTCAACACCGTTCACAGGTGCTCTCATCTCCCCTCTGCTCCTCAGTCTGAAAGGGATCACAGAGGGCTTTGATGCCTCCCCTCCACGCACTCTCCCCACAACCAAATCCCTCGGCACAGAGACCTCCACACGTGTTTACCATACAGATGACCTCAGAACGACAGGAATGCACCATGTTATAGTAGAGCAACACTCACTATGACTGTAAAAAGGATCTAACTTGAGAAACACTTTGGATTACAGTGGGTAAAGGGCCAGTCTGCTGGCCGTGTTAGTTCTGTAAGAAGGCCGCTGATAGCTGATGTTGCCTGCAGCAGGGGATTCCTATGAAGCATCAGTATCATCAAAGGAAGATGTTTGGCTGTCGTCAAACACTGCAGTGACTTAGTTATTTATTTCAAATCTTTGCTTATTGGATAAGATAACTTTGACTTTTTTGGATTGCTTTTGTGATAATTTATTTTCTTTCTTTTGTAAATTTACATTACTTTTCTTCTCCTGTTTCGAACCCACCCACTACAAGGAGGTGCACCAGCAAATCAGCTTGCTTGATAGGGATTTCCGCACGACACACTTTTGAGATTTACGGAGATGATCGCGTCAGCTCCTATGTGACCTACAGTTAGGTACCCTTAACACTCCTCTTGGCTAGGTTCGCAAGGTCATTTATCTATATCTTCGGTAAAGCATAATTCCAGTTTACTCAGTTTGGTCTTTGCAGATTAAACTTCCATTATTATTGTCACTAAACATGTTGTACTAATAATCAATGATCACTGTTTTTTATCACATTTTAGTCACACAATTTAGTTGTCCTCATTGACGCACTATATATTTTCCAGTATCTGGAACTGAACAAGTATACGTCGTGATTCGATCATTGCTTTTAAATTATACTTGTTTACCAAGACGATCAGTAATTCTTCAGCGGCTGTAATGTAACCATTGATTGAATCCCTATTTTAGATTCATCTAACAAAAGACAGATGGATTACAACGGCTGTGTGATTCACTATATTGAAGTTGAAGAATTGTAGGCGACAGAAAGTTGCCTGCTGAGTAGCATGAGGCGCAGGCATATGGAAAGCAGTTTGGAAAGCAGTGATTTTGAGTTAAAACACCATCTTAGTATGGAAGGAAGGCACAAATAGAGAGAAAAAGATGCATTTTCAAATGTATCTGCCTTACTGTGGTTATGACCCTGTTTTGACTCTGTTGTCACAGCTCAATTTTCTTAAACTAAAAAAGTGAGTTTCATACCCCATCCTAGTTTCAGGAAGTGCCAAACATGTAATTTTCTCTGACAGGTGGTTGCCTTTTAACATTAATTCTTCCATACTACAGCTTCAGCCAGTGTTTGACTTGGAAAATGAATGATTTAATGAGTTTCCGTGTGCAGTCATGAATGTAATTGTGTTAAATGATCCAGTACGCTCCTTTGTGTCAGTGCCATGGTAGCTTTGTTTTAATCCCCACATCCTCTGGAGATGGAAGCAATTGCAAAGTTTACCCATTCATCAAAAAGGCCTGGTGGACTTTAATGCAGTCGCATTTAAAACCAACCTCCTTCATAGTGCTCATCGGTGGTCTCCCAGTTTTGTCAATGGCATGGTGTTCCTAATGTTGATGTTTTGAGTTCTTGATTGTAGTCCAGCTTCTGCTTTGCTGTTGAAATCCCATGGTCCACGTTAATGATGTCCGTAGTTCACTTTGTTTGAGTTTAACTGCTGTGATAAGCATTCATTCGGATTAAGTATAGCTGAAACGCCTCCCTTGTGTCCAGTCTGTCTCTGTCTAAGTGGTTTATTTCCTTGCGGGTGCCAGAAGGAAGAAGCTGCTACTTGTAAATGCAAAAAATAATCAACCGTTTCAAACAGGCAAACATGTATAACTTATCAAGATTGTGAGAAGACTTAATACTGATGGATGAAGCGGAGCCTTTTGGTAATTTGATTACTGCATTAAAGATATAGCTCTCACCCCTCTTTGACCGGAAGCTTTCTAATTGAGTCAGCAGTTGATTGGCCATCAAGTATCTTGACGTACTGAACTATTGATGGTATCCCATAAAGGCTCTTAGGGATCTTTAGGCTTTTTTCACAAAGGCATTTGTTGCTGTCTAATTGTCTTGTCAAATACTTATCTTTGTTTCAGTCCACTTTACTTTCATATTAATGAGAGCATTCATTAAGCAGCAGGTTGGCCGCGCATGCAGTTTACGGTTGCTGTTCCCCTAGCTCTGGTTTAGCTTAGTCTCTAGTTCAAGTACTGTTGAAGACAAAATATGGAAATAAACAGAAACATGTTTTCCTTAATCTTTACAGCTCAGTAGGTGGTCAGACTGAGTGTTTTTGCCACAAACAGATAGGTACACATTTATAGGAGCAAATGCACACAAAAAAGATTTCTAATGTTGCAATCAATTCAAATTACAGAGATAGCTACACAGCGACAGATCTTAGTCACCAAAGGAGGAAAAATAGGCAGTGCCCAAATTATAGCCATACAGCCATAAAAGCCAGTCGGACCTCCCTGTCAGGGTCTGACATACACTAAACAGGACAAACGATGAATTACAAAATTGATACAGATACTTTCAGAAAACTGTTAATTAGTTATAGCTGCTACTAAGGAGCTAGAAGACTGCGTTATGCCTCCATTAAATACAGTGTTTGTTTCTCTGAAGCCCTCCACTCGTGTCAGATAAACAGTTAACTGTAAAAGCACTGGGATGTTTTTCTCTTAAGGAAAGTGATCAATGCCTAAGAAAGCATATACACATATATGAGAACCCTTCATTGATGTGGGCACAATACAATGCACATTAAACTTGGCCCTGAAACAATTACCCTCATCCTGTTCAGTGGATCTTATTATCGTTATTTTCCATATTTTGTCTGTGTGCCAAGAAGCAGCCAGTAAGTACCTTAAAAGCATTAGCCTCTTTATAACGGCACTGTGAGTAGTATAAACCATTTGTGAAGCCTTAGTGTTTTTTAACTTTAATATGAAGGATGTATCTGAGCCCTTCTCTATTGGTGTCCATGTGGCTCTAAATCATCTCATTAATCTGTTTCCTCTGCTGAAGATGTCTGGCCCAGGACATCTTCCATTAGGAGAGATCCATTATACATGGTGGACCTGGCCGGAGAGGGCGCACGGAGGTGTGTGTCTGTGCATGTGCGTGTGTGTGTGTGTTTGTTCCAATTGTCAGCTGAGGATGTTAATTTAAATGAGGGGCACTCCGACAGGTGTGATTCCTCAGAAAGGACCTCAGAGGGTAATTTACCTGCACACACAACTTGTTTTTAGTGAGGCCTGCTGTCGCCCCTCTGCTTTTATAAGTGGCATGGGATTTTAGGTGTGTGTGTGTGTGTGTGTGTGTGTGTGTGTGTGTGTGTGTGTGTGTGTGTGTGTGTGTGTGTGTGTGTGTGTGTGTGTGTGTGTGTGTGTGTGTGTGTGTGTGTGTGTGTGTGTGTGTGAGAGAGAGATATTTGCAGTCTTAATGAAACACCTGAGACCTGTTTTGCCAACCTCTCATCTCTACAAGCATTCAGACATATGACTAAAGGATGATAAGCTGCATTGGGCTGTTCTGTTGCACTGATGTGTATATGTATGTATGTGTATATGCTGTGCTGTAACTCGGCCCACACGTCTTGCTGATTCTTTGTTTGGCTTCTTTTCGATGGATTTTAGATGCATAATGTTTGCATTCTGATTTGTATATCTGGGTTGTGCACTTTAATAGTTAACATTTGAAAGAGTGTTGAAATTGCAAGAACAGTGATCATGTTTTAAGAGTATCTGTAACTGTTGCAATTATACTCGTTTTTTAGCCTTCAGGTTCTGGCTCCATCCTAATATATTTGTTCTCCTCAGAGATCCGGGCCCAGTTGGTGGAGCAGCAGAAATGTCTGGACCAGCAGACGGAGATGAGGGTCCAGCTGCTGCAGGACCTGCAGGACTTCTTCAGGAAGAAGGCAGAGATTGAGATGGAATACTCCAGAAACCTGGAGAAACTGGCCGAACGCTTTATGGCAAAGACCCGCAGCACCAAGGATCACCAGCAGTACAAGTAAGGAAACGCTGTCTTAGTGTTTGTCTGTGTTTATGTCATCTGCGTTCATTTATGGGCCACAGAATACTCTTTGTTTATCAGAATGATTGTCATTCTTAGTCTGCTGTTTCTTTTATTGTGGCGACCAGATGAAAGTCATACTGGATTGTAATGTAATGTTGATGGCATCTCTGTGTTCTGATTGGATTATTATGCAAATGAGCTTTATCAATCTTCATTTCTTAATCAAAGCCCCCAAAGAGCAGCTCAGTGGTGATTTTTTTATTTCTGACATTTATCTTTCAATCAATCTCAAAGGCCCTCTGAAATTCTAGTGCTAGACAGCCTCCTGTCCTTAGTCCTGTCTTTACCTCTCTAGCATAGTAGATTTATCTATACAAAACTATTGCTTTGTTTCACATTATGCAATGTTTACGTTAACGCCTGTGGTTTTAGCCCATACTGTCACACTAACGTATCTGGGGAGCTTCATGAATAATCTATCCTGACTTTTCGTTTCGCCACAATACAATACAGTACTTTATTGTACAGTTTGTACTGTGCAGGAAACTTTTTCTGGGGAGAATTGACGCTTTCTTTTTGACATCTTTCTGATCTCTATTGAAAATCACAAAGTTTCAACACCAAAACAACAGCTTTTCAAGTTCAATATCTTTTTATGTATATGTAAATGTTGATACCTTTTTTTTATAGGAACATATTTTGGCCAATACTGAAATACTAATTACTGAGTATTTAGTTTTGATTCCACGCGCTACTTATTAATAATTGAACACTGTCACTGTGTCATTAAAAAGAAAAAGTATAAGAAGTGGAAGAATATACTAAACATTGAATTTAATTTGGTCTTCATCTCATAGAGAGTTAACCTGGCAGAGGCACATGAAAAAAGATCTAATCAAATGAGATCTTATACCAAACTGTTTAGAGGAAGCGTGTCTCCCTCCCTCACCACCTCCCGCCTTCTATCTTTATGGGGCATCACAGTTTGACTCCGAGCCTTTTTAAGGATCTTGACACAGTTAAGCCTGCTGTAGATGTTGGCCTTATTACACTGTTAGGAGTCTGCTCATGGAAAAAGCAGACATTAGCATATTGTTTGAACTTGTGGTGGGAAACGAAAATAAAACGTATGTTTGTCCTCGCCGTCTGCACATAGCCACCGCGCTCTGTCTGAAGCTTCAATGGCTGTAGCAGCTGTGTGTGCCCATGTCTGTGACTGGTGAAGGGACTCTGGTATGTCACTCTGTGGTTTTCATCGCGTGATGTACAGTCTGGTCACTTCATTCACAGGGTAAACATTCAAGGAGCATATTTCTTAAGTAAATACAAGATGTCTGAATAACCTTCCTGTGGGTTTTAAATCACTTGGACTGTATTTTTTGTGTTCACATAAACAGCACGCGTACAGTAAGGCTTCTGTGCTCTCCATATTCTCTCTGTTGTTTTCATTGGACAGTCTTGTGGTGTGAAATAAATGCGTTTTCATTCTGTCTGTAGAATTAAACCAATAGTCATATGACAGGTCAGCTTGGCGGAGCTGAAAAATGTTAAAGTAGCATTAAAATGTGCTGCTAAGTCTGTGGGTAATTAGTCTGGACAAGCGGAGTTCAAAAGGGGCCCACCGCTCTGGAGCTGTCAGTGGGGCTGCATATTTTAATCTGGTTTACATAACTGATGTTGAGACAAGATGATAAGATGTCATTCTAACAGGCAAGACAGCATTCATTTACACAATGTGTCACATTTAGTTTGTTTGTCCCTCTGCAGGGGTAGCCAACGCGGTGCCCGCGCGGGCACTTGGTCGCCCGCAGGGACTACGTGAGTCGCCTGCAGAGCATGTTCTAAAAATAGCACTGGTCACCATGGAGCTCCGTCTAAAAAAATATTTAATTGTTTTGCTGTTTTTTTTTTTTTTTAATCAATAACACTTGAATTATTCTTTATTTTAAAATGACAATATTGAATATAGAATTCCCTTGTCGCTGAGACAAGCTAGCGGGAGCTACGATGGGGCGCTAGGTGCGTTTATTACGCTAAACGTGGCAGAAAAGCGAAAGAAAACAAACTATTTTCACAATGATTGGGAGGAATAGTTATGATTTACAACAGTGAAAGAAAAGTATGTTTGTCTCATTAGCGGGGCGACGGCAAAGCGGCACATTGTGGAGACACTTCGGTACGTGCCACAGAAGCTACCATGCTAACTAACTAACTAACTAACTACCACCTGCAGCACTGCGGGCAGAACCAGCCGGGAGTTAAAGGCAGCTTTGGACGGCAGCATCTCTTTTCACCAGGCCGGGGAACAAGTCACGGAAAGCAAAGGAAGCTTCATTTTTATTAAAGTACAAGAAAGCCTCTTCGGACGGAGAGGTCTTGAAAGGGGCAATGATGGTTATTGAAAACACTGTTCTAAGACGAGAAGAAAGGTTCTGATGTGATCTCTATTATTAAGGAATAATTAACATTAACATGTGATCAGACTGTCTCTTCACATATATGAATATTTATTATGATTATTATTATTATTATTATTATTAATGATAATATTATCATTAAAGGTGAACCGTGCAACTATGTTATTCAGGAAGTTTGTATCAAACAAGTAGCCCTTCGTATTATTCAGTACCCTTGAAGTAGCTCTCAGTATCAAAAAGGTTGGTGACCCCTGCTCTGGAGCAAGCGGCAACCTCTGGTAGGGATGTCACGAGAATCGATACTTCGTCACCAAGTCAATGCCAACATTGTGAAAACATAACTGTTGCCTACTCGTTTTCTTCAGTACTGCAGGTACCACATGTACTGCACATACAGGGGACGTTCCGTCGATGCTTTAAAATCCAAAAGGAATATTAAACTGAGTATTGACGCGTCTAAAGGACGCATCATATTCTTTCCTTGATCGTGCTGCATCGGGAACAACACAAATCCGTGTTGAAATTGGCAGGAGGAGAGCTAGTTAGTGTTAGCCGTTAACCGTTAGCCGTTAGCAGCTGGTAAGGAGGACTTGCATTGTGGTGCGTTCGAGCTCTATTCAGTAAGAATGAGTTCTGGTGAAGGTATAACGTTATCCTTAAGTGTAATCTTGAAATTTTGGTTTTGGCAAGAAACTTTAATGAATACAGTTGTTTGAATGAGATGTTTTCTCAGCAATTTTGACCTGTTAAAAAAACCCAGAATGCAACCATTATGATGGAGTGTATGTTGAAGTAGGCTACTTGGGTTTTGGCACAGTAGGACTTCAGCATAGAATCCTCTACAAGAGTGAGATAAAGTTAGAGGCACCTGTGGGAGTATTGCGTCAGCTCACTGCTGAAGAGGAATCCATCTTGCTTCAGGTGAAGTGCCCTCTGTTGAGCTGTACTTCTGAGTCTGACAAAACTGGTGGCAAGCCAGCAGTGGAATATAGATGATATCAACTCTGAAATAAAGATGGATGGATTCAACACGCATATTCTTATTCTTGTTTAAAGAGATAAACAAACGGATTCATATTTTGAGGGATGGCCTGTTAAAATAGTCCAGTGAGAAATAAATGTCCCTTTTAATAACAAATAATAGTTGTTTCGGAATGGTGATCGTAAGAATACTTATTTGTTAATTATGACATGAAAAGGTAACAGTGCAGAAGGTTTATTTATTTTCTTATTGGCATTATGGTCTGTGATTATATGCCCAGTGTAAACACACTAGTGTATCTGCCACATTCAGAAGCTGCTGCTGTTTGTTCCCCTGCAGGTTTGCTTTACATGCTGAAAATGAAAACTGCTGCAAAGACATCCAGCTTCTGTGATTGTGTAACACGATATCAACTAAAATGACATCAAACTTTGTTCCTCGCCTTGTGAATTACATATGAAGAGATTATATGTACCATATAAGGGTGTTAATGACAGTAAAGTACAATTCTACTAGTGTCTTCCCTTTTTCCTTCCTGTGAGAAAACAAAAACAACAGACACACATCACGGTCTGCCCACAGCAACAGTCTGTGGGAGAACCATTCACCCCGACTGCCTCGTCCATTTGCGTTTCAGCGGCTGTTTGCAGAACACACACACACACACACACACACACACACACATACACACACACACACACACACACACACACACACACACACACACACACACACACACAAACAAATATGGGCAAACATTCTCCTCCATCTCTCTCGCTCTTTCTTAAACACACACTTGTACACACATGCACACAGCCAGATACTGTATTATGCAAAGTTTGTTCAGGGAGGGACATGGAGATGGTGAGCAGAGGAATCATTGAATTATTTATATTGCCAAAGCCACAGCTGGGATCATCTTAAATAGGCGGCTTTTATCCAGAATTAAGTGTCTGGTTAAGGGACTTCCTCTCTTTGTCTGTGAAGATAAATAGAAGGTGTAGAACATGCTGCCGCTGCATGCTGCATATATTACAAGACATTACTATCGGCAGCGCATTCAGCTTGAGGCGGAAAGAATAAAGTTGAATAAAGTTTATCACCATTTATTGTTAACAGACTAGAATTCTTAATGAGACTTTGGCACCCTGTTGCATGCTTTTACATTTCAAACTTGACCCTTCCTTTTCATGATAGGCTTGGTCCAAATGGGACTTGCAGTGATCACTTTGGTGAACGGCAGTCACTGTGCTGCAGCTATAAAGGCCGCCGCCGCGGTTCATTAATGAAAGATGTTATCAGCTTGACACTAGAGGACTTTGCCTTTTTGTCTCTGATGCTGATAAGGGCTCCTATTTCAATACCCTGCATACTGTAGTGGTAATGATCCTTCATTGTCAGCATCCTGCTCCTGTATGAGAGTGCAAGCATGTTGATGTTGACTCGGTGACTCCTGCATTTAGACTGCATAATTGGCAGATCACACACATAAACATACATTGAACGGAGCCAGTAAGTTGCTCATGAGTTATTTGTTCACTTGTCCCCCTCCCTGCCTGTTGCGGACAGTTGGTTTCCACTTTCACACCTGTGTTTTAGCCCCTCAGGCTCCCGCCTATCTGTCTGTGAGTCTGTCTGACCCAGTTCCTGTCCTGGCTGAGGTGGAAATGATGACATTGAGAGATTTTCCTGCCTTTTATGTGGAGTAAGCAACCTAAGAGGGTATTTTGTCGTCACTGCCTGTGTCGGTCTCCTCCCCTTGTTTTCTCGCTCTGTCCTCTTTTCATTGCCTCCAGTTTGATTTAGTAGGTCAGCCCAATAACAAACATACACGGTACTTTAAGAACTGTTGATGTGTTCATCGGAACTCTTAGTACATCAATGACTTCCTTCATGTCATTTCGCTAGCTCCACTGTGTTGCATAATTTTGCTTTATTTTATTCTTTATTTAAAATACAAAGTAACCTCATGTGAAGGAATGGAGCTCCTTTTGTGGTCTGTCTATTGTGTGACATACTGAATTGCTATAAGACCTGTGCATGTACTTATGCTGAATTAGGTCATTCTTTTCACAATGCAGAGTCCTGCTGTGCTCTGAGCAATAAGGTGGGCTGAAGCAAAGAGGAGAAAGCAGTTCAAGTCCTGATTGAAAATTCTCTGGCTAATCCTGCATTTCGTCCGCTTTCACTTGAGCTGTTTTGCATCCCCAATCAAATGATCTTCATTTCTTCACAACTGGTCACAGCGGGACGGCGGACTCGAGCCAAAACACTTGACTGCTTTAGAAATGTAGAAGGTTATTTTATACACTTTTGCAAGAGGCTCATGATGTGCAATGTCCAGCTTCATGTCATTGGCTCCCGGACATTATGTATCTGCACATGCAAAAGTGAGTATGAATTAATAAACACATACACATGGGCGCTCACGTGCTGTCTTTACATATCTAGATTCAGTGCCACAAAATGGAAGTTTTGCACTCTGCTGATACATAATGCAGAAAAGATTAATGCTAGATAATTGCTCTTTGACAGTGTGTGTGTGTGTGTGTGTGTGTGAGTGTGTGATGCTGTAGCTCTGGGACCGCTTCACTTATTTTTCTCTTTTTCTAGTTTTCTCTTCCTTTTGCACGTGTCCTGTAGCCCAGGCATGTGGCATCAACACACCCCTCATCTTTTAGCTAAATCAGTTTTTTTTTTCACAAACCACTGTGCTCTCGAATGCTCTCGGATGTTTTTCATGTCAGCGTGTTTGGCTCTGCCTTTATCAAATGAAGTTTGCTTCCTGTTTTTGCAGAGTCTCAGGGAACATTTCAACTGGTTGGAATGTTTGTATCAGTATTTCATTTAGAGAAATGCTTTGTTGTTTTGCTCTTGCAGCAGATGTTGTGCCAGGGCTGAATGCTAGTTCAGGGCCGGGTCACTTAACAGTGCAGAGTTTCACCTGTTGTGTTGACAAGTGCTATCGGTCTTTGCAAACTAACATTGTGAGGGGAGAGCAGAGGCGAGTCTACATATGGTTCCTGTAAGACTTGAACCCAGACCCAACCTTAAATCCTCCCTCAAATACACATTCATATTCTGTGCTGCTCTTAGCAGGCAGGAGGAATGTTATAGGTTAACCCAGAGGAAGTCAGCCTGCAGGCCAGTGCTTATGCAGGGCCCCAGCTTGCTCTGGCCTGGACAATGTCCTACAGTTAGCTTGGAAGCAGCCGGCACACAGCACAGGAAACAGCTCTCAGGCTCCACTATTACACTCTTTTTTTTTTTGCACTCTGATCTCTATCTTTCCCCTTTGCTGTCTCTTCTCTTCCCTTGCTTGTCTGTCTTCTGCTGTCACAGTTCATACGTAATTCTACTTTTCAACTTCACTTAAAATACATGCATGGCTTCTCCGACGTCATTCCACTAAGTGTATTTAAAGCCTGTGGCGCACTCTTCCCTGGTTGTAGGAAGTCAGCTTGGCTAAGAGCATTGCAAGAGCTCTGCCCTAGAAATGTCACTAATACAAAGTATTTCCAACTCAACTGGGTAGTCCATGTAATATATAGAGAGCTTTATTAGACCCAGAACCAGCCGTATATGGGACATTTAACGCCAAGGGAGGCTGATGACGCATCTCGCTTCTGCTTTTGTAACGGGCCCTGGTGCACTCGAGGTGCTTGTAGACATCCCGTTAGTCGAGGAACTGCCACAGTCTCCTTGTGAAAATGACAAATATTGTCTAAAGAAGAATTTGGGCTGAGACATTGACATGGATACAGACACACAGGAAAATAACCCCATCCGGGTATTTGTACTATGGAGTGGGTTTTCAGCCGTGTGTTCTTGTTTATTATCGCATTACACATGAGACTTAACAGAGAAGAAAATGCTGAGTCATCAAAAGATCCTTCAGAACCGATTCTTTCCTGAACAGTGAGCCTTCATCTTTGTAATCCTTACTTAGTGACATGTTGTAAATTACAGCAGGATATTCATTTTCCACTTTTTGTGGGGGCAAGCTGATATGACCACTGACTTCTGTTCCCCTGCTTCATTTAGGAAAGACCAGAACCTGCTGTCCCCAGTCAACTGTTGGTACCTGCTTCTGAACCAGGTGAGGAGGGAGAGTAAGGACCACGCCACACTGAGCGACATCTACCTCAACAACGTCATCATGAGGTTCATGCAGATCAGTGAGGACTCCACACGGCTACTCAAGAAGGTGAGAGTGGACAACATATGGGCTGTGATCACACTAAAGCTAAATATGAGTGTCAGGGCACTTCTAAAGGGAGCGCTTATACACTCGTTCATACACACATGCTGGTCATAAAATCCAGGGACAACTGTAACTGGGAAATCTTTTTGTTTGTAATGTTACACTAGGTATGAGGTAATATTTCAGGTCTTCAAGTAGCACATTTAACACAAATGCACTTCCATTAGTGAATACAGTTTCCAGTTCCAAACACTGTGAATGTAGCCTGCAGCTTGTCTCCTTTATGCCCGCGAAGTCTCCTTTTAACTGCTTCAAACCGCCCTCGCTCTTTTTCACTTTCTACTGTACTGATGTTTGACCTCTACTAGAAGAGGTCAGATGTGACTTTTCTTTGATCAACAAAACAGAGGTTTGAACTCGCAACTAACACAATCCAGATTGTTCACGGTGGTCAGATGGGACAGCAGTGTCTCCAGTCATGTGACATGAACATTATTTCACTTTCAATTAGCCTATTCATTTGACAACAAAGTATGTTTAGTTGCATGATATACAGGATACATACGGTATATATACATCTTTGCGTTTGATGGGAGGAAACTCTGTCGGGCTCCTGTGGTTTAGTTTTGTGAATTAGAGTAATACAGAGGAACCTCGCTCACCACAGTTTCAGATCAGTATGCCTTTACTCTCCCGTCTGAGGACTGTGGCTTCATGGCTGAAACCGGGCCTCTGCTGCCTTTTTCACCACAAAGACGACAACTCCCTAGAAGATTATGAGCTCCTATGTTGCAGGAGTCACATGAACTCACCACAGGCCAAAATTACAAAGTGGCTTTTCTTCAGAGGAGCGCCTTTGTGTCAGTTAAAGTGTGTGCGACTTTTTTCTGTTTATTTTCCTCCTCTTTTTATTTCCTTTTTTTTTTGCTCCACTTAACTTAAAAACCTGACAATCTAACCCTTTAGATTAAAAAAAAGTAAAAGCGAGGCTCCTTTCATTTGTTCTCAAAGTAATTAACATCTCTTAATGGTTGTGGTTTCATCTGATTGTATGGGGGCGTGGTCTTTAAATACTAAATACTTAAATACTTGCTGTGGAATCCACATTGTGTGATGGAAACTTTAAAGTTTGTAATGCAGTTTCTCAGTGGATCCAGGTGACATTGTGCAGACAAACGGCAGACTGATGGGAGGTCCCGGTTCATTGGAGACCCGAGACACCGCTCGCCCTCTAATTAAAGCTTCCCTGAGCCTTTGATCTCAGCAGAGCTTCAGTAACGAAGCACAAACAACAGAGAAGTCCCCCATGTTACGTGGCCTCCCTCACAGCTTCGAGGAGACAGCTGCACTGTTGTCATCCTTCCAGCACATCAAAGACCTGGGTTTTTATTTTCTTGTATGTTCAGGTCTCATGCTGTGCAGTGGAAGAGCGGAGTAGCCCTGGCGTCTTCGTCAACATCCTCTGGTTGACCCGTTTGCCATGTGCGTTTATTTTCTGCAGTGCTGCATTGCAGTCACTTTTAAAAACAAGCCACAGCCACAAATTATCTTGGAAACACCCCACTTTTGACATTTTTGTTTGTTTGAATACACAAGTCAAATATTGGACCTCTCTTCTTTTATGCTTGGATAGATCTTATCGCATGTAGTTAGTTTTCATTATTCATACAACCATCTCTTTGTTTTACTCTGCACTGTTTTATTTATGGAAGTCACGTTCTGTGGCTGCAGCTACACGGTGGAGATCCCAACGCTTGAAGCCGTTTTGAACTTTTTCTCAGGCAAAGCATGTGCTGGATGGTGTTTATCTTGCAGTAAGCCCTTTTCACACCACACATTGGCGTATCACAGTAGGAAAAGCACCGGTGTAAATGATCAAATGAATGATTTATAATTCCATTTAGCTGTTTCAGTGTCCTGGTATCTTGCATGCTGACTCACTGTCACAATGTCATGGCGTTAAGGGACACTTGCATAGAACAGAGCCATCATTCATTAGTAACACCTGTGTTTCTCCTACTATGTTAAGTCAAAATGTGTGCCGTAAAAAAGTCCTATCGTGCATGTAGAACTGAGATGAAGCCTGCCCCAGGTGTTCACACATGGTGATGGTACATATGCATCTTAAAGGAAGAGTTTAGGAGTTTATGGAGAGTGAGATGAAATGATCCATTTTAATCCTATGTCTGTGCTTAAAGTACGGAGCGGTAGCCAGGATGTGGTTAGCCTAGTTAGGAATAAAGACTAGAAGTAAGGGCACCGGCTAGCTTTGTCCTGTCAAAAGTTAAAAAAGAATATGCCTATGGTTAATAGCTGTTAATAAACAGAAATGTGAAAATGTCGGTCTGTGGTTTACAGGGAGTTTTGCCGATCAAAAGCTGGTTGCAGTGAATGTGAACAGCCTCCCAAAGTCTTTTTTCTCACAGTGATGTTGCCAAGTTTGATACTATTGTGCCTTTTTTTTTGCTGAAACCAAAAACTGTGCTCAATGGCTGTATCTGGCAAGCTGTGCCATAGCCAGAGACAGTGCATAGAACTGCTGATGGATTAACTGTAAACATGTAACTCGACTTAAAAAACACAAATTGGCTTCTTTTCTTTACATTTCTGATCATGTGTGGGTTAAACAAACACGATACGTTGTGAAAAAACAACACCATAAGAGCTGTCCGTCGTTGGGCAAAGCCAGGCTAGCTGTTTCTAGTCTATATGCTAAGCTCTGTAGTCGATGCATAAACACAAGACTTGTGTTGATCTTCTCATCTCACTCTCGTAATCAAACAAATAATAGTTATTTCCCTAACTATTATTTTGACATTTAAATGAAAGGATCTATGTCATTTGATCAAAGCATGTATTTATGAAACGCATCAGCTAACGCCTTGTCAAAGTTTCTACTGTGTACGTTAACTGTGTGACCGTGTTATAGTGACAAGGCACTCAGATCTATGCTGAGCACCACACACGCACAGGCCCGGCCCACAGGGTGTACAACTGCCATCTCTGTTCCATGATTAATGTCAGTGGCAACGTGAAACCCACCACTCCCCAAAGGCTCCTCTCTGAGGTTGTTTCATCTTTCTAATGTGGTTGCAATACAGATGTTATGATCTTTTTAATGAATTAGACCAAATTGGAAACCCCCCTAACTGAGATTCCTTTAAAATGAAAGGGGGTAAGTTCTGCACATTAAATCAAATCAACACAGCATTTAGTGAGCAGCCCTTATTTCTTGTAATTGGAGTTATACTGTGTGTGTGTGTGAGTGTGTGTGTGTGTGTGTGTGTGTGAGTGTGTGTGTTGCATTTAGCGACACTTTGAAGGAGATTGTTTCACAGAGTTATGAAAAGCATTACTGAACAGGTCTTGAATGTAATGCCCTTTTACTTTTATCTCTGTCTTCTCTCACACACACACTTTCGCAGCTCATGTGATCCCTGAGAAGGCTTTTCATTGAGCTCTGGATCACTTCCCAGTCTTCTCAATGGAGAAGAGCTGACGAGGGTTAGATGTGACGGACAGTCAAAGGTTCTGTCCTCTGAACTGACAATTGCTAATGGGTTTTCCCAGCGGAGAAGGCCTGTGCCTTTATGATATTGTATATGCAAGGATCTACAATTGATTAGCAGTTTTCTTAAAACGTTGTACGGTCATGTTTTGCCAGGTACAATTACAGATCTACTATAAACTCAAGGACCAGATTATCCTGTAATTTTCCAAAAACTCAAGACCTTTCCAATCCCTTAACTACACTCTCAAACATGCCTGAGTTTGACTCGCCAAGTTTGGTGCTTGTAAAGCTCTGGTTATCCAGGCTTACAGACTGTTTGCACTCTATTTAGGTGAGAGCTACAAAGTGGTTGCGAAGGTTGGGAAGATGTTGCCAATCGGCCAGTCACCCAGCACGACACTTTTTTAATTTCAGACACCAGCAAGGCAGCCGGTAACTGAGTGTAAGCCTCTTTGCTGGCTATTCATATCCTTGTACATTGTGCAGCTTCACCTGTGAGCAACTTGTGAAGATCAGGTGTGAGAGTTTGCGTTGTTGTCACTGTGCGTCAGAACAAACATGGATCAATGAGGTGTGTGACCTCAATAGAGCCTCTTACCTGTTGCCAGCACCGGAGGCCACCTGTGTGCAAGGCAACGGAGTGCGTGTTTGATTTATCTAATCCCAAATCAGAAAATCCCGTACATTGTTCAATGTGTAGGGTATCACTGCCATAAACAACCTAATGCACGCAACGTATTTGACCCTTTAGATAATCCCAGCAGATGGATTGCTCTCACATTCTGGTTGCCATACACTTAAACCATTATTAATATTTATTAATCTATTATATTATTATCATATTTTAAAATCTGCATTGTTTACATCCAAGTTTGCTAGTGTGCAGTGTTCTCCATAGCACTACTATTGGTCAAAAACTTTATTTCTTTAGTAGCATTTTGCCCTTTAAAATGCATTGCACTCAATTCTTGATCAGAAGTACATCACCACTCTTTCCCACTACACTAGGTTCTTCAATACCCTCGCATAACCCTCTTATAGCATTTTGCTAGAAGAGGCTCCCAGAATGAGATTTGTCTGAGGATAATTGGGTTAGAGAAAGACCTGGAGTGCGAGCCGAGGCTGTAACATCATCCAGGTAGCAGACCGTAGCACCAACTGTAGTAGAGAGATCAAACACTTATTGTCATGACTCATAATCTCATAAACATGTGATACAGTATGTGAGTCGGTGTGAAGGAAATGTGGGCGCTCCACAGTCAAATTAATAGTGAAAGCTCCTCTAAATCCATCACAGCATCACTGTTAAACTGTATCCCACAACCGTGAGGTGCATTAATGTGGGCGTGTGTGTGTGAGATTGTATTACTGAGTCAGCCTTGCGGCATGGCTGATTGAGTTAACATATTTTGGAAAAATCTTTTACGTTGAGGCGTAGAAGCCAGATAATGCGTTGAGCATGTGGACGGTGAAACTCGAGCGGTGTTTGACGATTTGAGTGGAAAGGCCGTTGTGACATTGATACCGCTTTCACTCAGAAACCCTGTATTTGACGCAGGGTGATAAATCCACTGTTCTGTTTTGTATTTGTACCATTCAAACCACGGGTCAATGTCTGTTCTTTGTCCACCATTCCCATGAAACCTACAGTAAACAGACTTGTCAAGTTTTAGTTCAATAGAAGAAGTTGCTGCAGTGTTTATAATGGAGATTCACCAATGCAGACAGTACTGACAAAATGGTTATAAAGGGAAAACTCTTTTTGTCTATTTAATTGTTACAATTTACTGATTTGTTGTAATGGTCTCATTGTTTGTTCTTCTGTGTTTCTTTTTCAGAGCAAGGAAATAGCCTTTCAGCTCCAGGAAGACTTAATGAAGGTCCTTAATGAGCTGTACACAGTAAGTTATACTGACTGCCCTTTCTTTTGTCTTTACTAATGCAAGTACATTGGTCTTTGCTGTGTTTGAGACTGGCAGTGAGCTAACTAACTTCTAACTATTTGTAACAGCTCGGAGTCTTTCACCCTTTAGCTTGGAGATGACTAATTACATATTAAACATTTAAGCAAATAGACAACTCGTACTCAAACCGTAGGGAAGGTCTGTCTCATCTATGTTTCAACACAACACGATCTTTTCTACTCAACTCAACTGGATATTCAAACTTCATATTCAACATCATGTTTGCTCAACTCCTTAGTTTTCATATTCTCTGTTTTAATGACTCAGCTTAGTTTTCTTGCTCTTCAAAACAAATTCATGCAAAGCCACACCAGGTGGTTGGAGCCACATAGCAACGTGTGAAAAAAAGATTCTTTCTTTTTGGCATTGCCTTCGTTCAAAGGTTGACAGAGACAGATAGGAAGCCCGGTCCCCAGGCGGAATCGAATCAGGAATGTTGTGATTACATGGTATGCGCCTTAGACCAGCGGATTACAGGGGCACTCACCATTTATATTTTGAGAAACACAAAATGGTAAACGTAGCCGTGGCTGCAGACCTTTGAACCCAGACGTTGAATTTTCTCAGGGAGCTTAGTAACATTTCACAAGACCATCAAACTTCTGCATCAAACCAGCTGCATAATTGCAGTCTAGTTTCTAGGAAGGCCATTTCATCTTCTCCTAATGTGTCTGCTGTAAGTGGTTGTCTGCGTGTTGCTCTGACCTTGATGGGGAAAGGTACTCAAATCATGAATCAATAGCTAATTCCACTGCCTCAATTGCCCCAGTCAGACCTGCTAGCCTGCTAGCTTAGTTTAATGTATCACACATGTAGGACAATCAGATGCTCTGCATTCTTAGACAGGACGACTGAATGGAGTCGAGGCCATGTTGTTTGTATGTGATTGGGTTTATAGTGCCATATAAGCTACTTTAGGCAGTGTTGGGGAAGCTACTTTGAAAGCATTGATTTGCAAGCTAACAATTACTTAACACTGGAAGAAGTTAAACTACAGCAAAGCTACCCGAGGGACAATACTAGTTTGGTTAACTATAGCTACTTAGAACAAGCAGTTCAAACAATGTACGTGTGACGATAAAATAACAAAATATAATATGAACAAAAGAGGCCACTCAATTGAGTCTATTTCAAAAAAGTGTGTACACTGAAATGGACTTAGACGGTATGAACAGTTTGAACACTGGTCTAAGCAATGGGTCTATCTTTTTACTTGCCGGAGCAGAATCAGAGGTTCAATTACAGTAGAAGAGCAATAAAAAGTAATTCAGCCATACTGTTAATCTGTGTGTGTTTGTGTTACCACTCAATCATTCCTCCCTAATGATCAATGGCATTGTGTTGAGCCTCCTCATTGATCATCGTGGTAGCCTGGTATTGTACACCGGAGATACAAGTCAAGGCAGTTGTTGTCGCTTCCCAATAGCTGTAGTGAAAAGCAGCTCCGTTTGCTTCTACAGTCTCCAGTTACTCACTATATAGGATTACAGCGGTTACACTTCCAGTCGATGGCCGTGCTGCTCCAAACACAGCAAACATGTTACTCCAAACTCAATGTGTGTCACTTTCACCACAGTCCACACTCCAGATTTGACCTGGTTTAGCCCCTGTGGGAAGACACACACGTACACACATATTCTCACACACACACTGAGTAGCTATTGCATCAGACAGCCACAGTACCGATGTCGGCCTCCGCCAATGAAATAACAGGTCTGCGCCGTTTCTAAATATGTCCCTCTAAAAGAAACACCAAAGTAAACACAGCAGCGGCAGACTCCAGACCAGTAAGTGAGGAGTACAGAGCCCATGGTCAGTCACCCATCTTTAAACTGGTTCCAGTTTGGCCAAACCCCACCAAAGGCAAAGTGCTCCAGACAAACCAGGCTTTACTTTGTTGTTCCACTCCTACAGAAATAACTCCGTTTGGGGGAAAGACGTTTAGATTTTGAGATGGGTGAGTCCCTGTTTGTACTGAAGTTGAGGTTTTGTGCAGACAAGTGTAATGCATACACAGGTTTGTTGGAGTTGGTTCAGTCCAGGTTACACTAAGGGTGCTCTATATTGTCGCCTTCTCCTGGGAGTTTGAATATATTTTGAGCCTTTGTTTTCAGTTCAGTATGTATCTTTACAGAAGACCAATTTAATTTTTAGAAAGGGTTTGACTTTTCATCCGTCCAAAACCTTTAATACCTAATGAAACAGAAAAAGCAGGAAATCTCTGTATTTAAGAGGCTGAAAACATACATTTCTGCCATTACGGCATTGAAGCTCTATACCAAAGCAGAGATTACTTAACAAACATACAAAGAAACTCAGTTTTCAATGTTGGGATAATTATTTAGAAAGATTTAAAGATGGTTAATTCATCTCCTGTCCTTCCTCTGCTTTCTTTTTCTTCCCCTTCACCTTTACTCTTCTCTCCTACACCCATACGTTTGTGACCTTCGTAAACTCTCGATTAGTTTATATTATATTTATACTCTCTTGATAGTGAACCTGCTTTTCGCTGTTTTATACCTGCATACCCATCTCCAGAATTGTGTTTGGGAAAATAATAGGGAGAGGAGATGCTACTTTTTACTGCAGTCCTTAAACTTATTTACATAAAAAATGATTAATAATACTGTAAATGCTAATTGTTCATTTGTATGCATGTGTGAGGGTCCATTAGCTCTCTTGCTGATGACTCCAGGTTAGCGTCATGGACTCAATATTCCTCCCACAGCCAGTGACTCATCTGCACTGCCCTCCGAGCCCCCACATGTGTGTCAGTTCTCCGCTCTCCTGACGACGTGAGCCAGTGTTAATCAGACTTTTATAATCGCTCAGCTCTCTTCAAGAACTCATTGTTTGTGTTTCGTGGTTTGCCTGATACTTAAGGAATGAGTCACTTTCTAATGGGTTCGTGGAGTTTGTAAGAGTAGCGCTCACACTCTGTCTCTGAAGATGATGACTCAGAACTTTCTGAAATAGTTCTAATCAGCCGTCCACCATCGAGGTAAAGCATTTCTCGAGTACCAAATAATTGCAGTGTGATTTCACAAGGGGAAGAAGGGTTCAATTTATTTGTCATTAAAGCCTCCACAAAAAGAGATATTTGTATTTAGATATATTTAGAAAGCATATGCTACATGTTAAACAGAAATGAATGCAAGATGCAACACAATTATTTAGACATAAAGCATAAATACATTACATAAATTAAGCCCTTTTTACTTGACTTTACTTGTCTCGGCTGCGAACGATAAGAGCTAATTTGTCCCTTTTTTAAAGAGCCGTCAACCTCCCTCTTAATAACCTCAACCAGAGGGCCAACCCAAAATCTTCTCCCTGTGTGTATTTCTTCCCAAAGCACAGATCAATGAAGGCAGCATGTTAGATTCAGCTGCAGTGATTCGTGGTGGTTGCGGTCGTATGAGCGCCTCATATAAAAACGCTGGAGAGAATCTGTCTTTGGTTTGTGGTTCAGGGAGAGACGAACTGCCTGCTGTGAGATGAGGTGAATCGATTTGTGATGAATGAGCGGGTCAAAGGATGGAAGCCTTAGTTGTGGGTTATGAAAGGTCGGCCTCGATTATGAAGATGGATTATTCTGACCTTTGACCTTCGCAGAAACTCACCTGAAACTCACACTAACACGACACGGTTTCAGGATGTTGCCCCTTGCCAGTCTTGACAAACATGCCTTAATACATATTTTCTTTGCCGCTTATTGCCACTTGTTTTGTTTGTCTCCAGGTGATGAAGACCTACCACATGTACCACTCGGAGAGCATCAGCGCCGAGAGCAAGCTGAAGGAGGCCGAGAAGCAAGAGGAGAAGCAGATCGGCAGGGGAGAACCCGTCTTCAGCATCCGAATGGAGGACAAATACCAGAGGCGCAGCTCTGTGAAGAAGATCGAGAAGATGAAAGAGAAGGTAGAACGATCACAGCCCTTAACAATTTAATACGATTTGTGACAATTGCATTTAAGATCGATTAGTATTCACACAATTCACGTTTCCATTTGATGTTGGATTTAATTAGTTTAAACACGGCTAAATATCTTTCTCCAAACTGGTCACGGCCAAAGAGCAGGCTTTGTTTTCTCAGAACAGGCCTGCTTTCTGTTAAACCTCTGACAAATGATTCAATTGAACACAACTCTTCCTGGAATGCTTTTGGGAAGTGTTAAACATATGTGGCAGTATATGAGTCAGAGCCCATTGGTCTGTGGATGTTGACTAACTAACAGCCTTGTATTTGTCTGGTAGAGAGGAAGATAAAGACGGATGGCTCAAGCTGATGTTTCCTATTTGAAGTCAAGGACACATGCTGTTTATACTGTAGATTAGACTTTTCATTATTGTTGCTATTTTTAACATAATTGAACTTATTTCTCCCCTAATGTTTATTGAAGCTGTTGTTTTGCCAATAATCCCGGCTCAGCTCTGAGATGCGTGCAGAGACATAAAAACTCAAGCACTTCATCAGAAAGGCAATTCTCGACTCATTAAATTCATCCTCCCTCGTTCGCTCTGTTGTTGTCTGATTCTCATTCTATGCCTCTAATTCTCTCATCAGCGCCAAGCCAAGTACTCTGAGAACAAGCTGAAGTCGATCAAAGCGCGGAACGAGTACCTACTGACACTGGAAGCGTCAAACTCCTCCGTTTTCAAATACTACATCCACGACTTGTCGGACTTAATTGATGTAAGTATAAAACCGCAAGCCTTTGTCAGCCCTGTTCTGGAGACAGCTTCATCTTCAGCACAGGCTTGCTCGTCTCCAGTGAGACTGGGAAAGGTTTTTTCGCTGAGGACATTCTTACATAAACAGAACACACACTTTGCAGTCACATAAGGTAGGTTTTATTATGCTGCTTTGTGCTCCTCATGCAGAAGACCCATTGCTATTCAGAGGTTTTTAAAAGAAGATTTGAAATCATGAGCAGAGCTGGATGACTTTAACAGGCGGGCCTGATATAAAAGAGATCTTGGGACACCAGACTGTGGGATGGAAATTACAGTGCAGGACTGAATTAAAGCAGATTATTACTTTAGTGATAAAAACTATTTTTCCTCTTTTCCTTCATGTCACTATTGAAACCCCACATATTATATCCAGTTCTTCTGTTTTCCTGACATTTTGTCACTGTTTTGAATTTTCTTCCACATCTTTCAGACTCTCTGAATGAACCCTGACCCTCAATCAGAGTGTTGTTTGTGTCATGTACAGCGGTGGTTCATCACTCTCAGCACTACAGCATCAAGTCTTCTCTGCCTTACAGGCAGTTTGCTTTGTTTGACCTTTTGCTGCCGTTCCGATAAACATGACTTATTTATAATATGGCTCACATGGTTATTATTATTTTGTTAGAGAAATAAACTTTATGCACCATTTCCTGCAGCCTTTCTAAGGAAATGGGCAGAGGCCAGGTTTTCAGCTAGGGTTTCTGGGTTTTATATTCCAGACAGTACTGAAGGAGAAATGCAACCTCTATTCAGCTGCGTGCTGAAATTACACCTGTGTGTGAGTGTGTGAGTGTGTGAGTGATGCGCTCCACGTAGACTGTATGTGCAGGCTCACACACATTTCTTTATTGGCGAAGGAGACTTTTTATCGTGGAAAACAAAGTGTACATGCTTGCTTGTAGCGGTATTGTGTTAGACTATCACTCAAGCCATGTTGCATTTGTGTGTGTGTGTAACTGTGTGTGTTTTTGTGGGTGCCTGAGGCCTGTGTGTTTTCCCAGGAGTGACCTTGGCCAAGGTTCTAGTTATTAAAAATAAGCATTAGTTCCTGGAGGTAACATTATGTAACACAGAGGCAACAGCGCTGATTCAGAAAGTACTGGACTGTTTACGAGGGACTTTTGTCTTATTTAAAGGCCAATCTCTGTTTTTTCCAGCATACCGGTTAATTATAGGTATATTCACACATATAATTAATTCTTAATTCTAAGAAATGTGTTTTTGTTTGAATTGACGATATGAAATTACTGTCGTTTTTCAAGCATAATGCGTGTGAAGTTTTAATGTTTTTATTTGTCTTATGTGTTATTATCTGACGAAACAAGCTGTTTGAAGATATCAACGTGAGCTTAAAGAGATAGACCAAACATTTCATGTAGAAAATAACCAGCAGGTTGTCAACGAAAATAACAAAGATTATTGTTAGTTGCAGCTCTGGTCCAATGTTAGTTTGTGTGTTATGAGACCTGGAGGATCTCATTGACCTTCTTCCTTCCTCTCTTCCAGTGCTGTGATTTGGGGTACCATGCAAGTCTGAACCGGGCCCTGCGGACCTACCTGTCAGCCGAATACAACCTGGAGACGTCGCGGCACGAGGGACTTGACATCATAGAGAACGCCGTGGACAGTCTGGACCCGAGAAGTGACCGACAGAGGTTCATGGAGATGTACCCTACGGCCTTCTGCCCACCGGCAAAATTTGAGTTCCAGCCTCATATGGGAGACGAGGTACATAGTTCAGGCAGCAATGATGAACTAAACTAAACCATATTTATATGATGAGGTTTAAAATGTTTTGTTTCCAAGTACTTTGTGTGCACTGCACATGTTCTCAACAACATGGAAGTGAATTTGTGGGGGAAAAGTCTTGGACTTAATGAGGTCTGATTACAGTGGCTTAAGTGCAGCGTTTTACTGCGTCTGGGCTCCCGGATCAAGTTTTATGGGGCACGGAATTTGACAAATCATGTGCTAATTCTCCCCCGGCAGTCGTGGAGCTCAACATGTGTTCGCAGTTTTACTGTTTGGCTGGCACTACCAACGCTGATATCATGTCTGTTTACTCGCTATGGTGTGGCCGTCAGCATTCAGTTGGCATACGTCACTGTGGTTCGCTCTGCAATTGAAGAAGCATTTGGATGCCTGCGTCTTGTTTAAACCAGAGGTTACATGTCCTCCTTGTTCCCCCCCCCCCAGGTGTGTCAGATCTCAGTGCAGCCACCAGTGAACGGAGAGCTTATCCTGAGATTCCAGCAGCTTCAGTCTCGCCTGGCTACCCTGAAGATCGAGAACGAAGAGGTAAAACAGTGCAAATACATTCAAATCATTACACAGGTATTTGTTTTTGGTGTGTGAGGTTTTTGTGTCAAGTTTGTCGAAACTATTCCCACCGTGCTCCGGCATTGTTGTCTGCAAGAGATGATGGAGTTTCGTCATGGTGCTGTTTGTTGGTTACACGACGCTGACAGCTGCAGAGCTTTAAAACTACTAAAGAAAGTTAACTTTAGCCACAAGTCATCCAAGGTGAAACAGAGAAATAGTTGCTGATGATCTCTGAAGAATTTAAGTTTTTTGTTGCATATACACACAGACACACACATGCACACACATTTCCTCTCTTCCATGCCCTGCAGGTAGCCATCAAACCCTCTCTGTGAAGCCTCCATTTTTGCTCCCACTGGTAGAATTCACTGTCTCGCTTTTATTTGCACGAACCTGTCCTGCGCTGCTCTGTTTTGACATTGGAGGTGCATCTATGCTTCTCAGGCTGTATTATTGTAATCTGTCTGTCTGCAAGCTTCAGTAATATGGTATTTCTTATTTTTCTATAAAAAGAAAAGCCAATAGAAGAAAAAAAAAACGTGACTCCAATTACGTCCATTGCTCGCACTGCCGTCAGCCTTTTTGTTTACACTCCTTCCCTCCACATCGTGCTTTCTTTCTTTTATCCTGCTACAAAGACTCATGTCCCTCAACTTCCTCTACATCCGAAGTGACTTGAGATTCTTTTTGATCGTATTGTCGACACTTTGTGAAATTGACTGAAAATGCATCTACTGCAATGAACAATGATCTGCAGGATAGCTTGTTGGACTTATCGGCGTGTTCTGATCACTAGAGCTCAAACCATAACTCCATTAGTCAATTGACTTAACTTAATCTGTCAAAATGTTGTCATTCTCCTCTCGCCTTCCAACCTCTCAGATGTAAGGATTTACTGCTTTTCACGCTATATTAAAAAGATTCTGATTACTGTCCATCGGTAGCGATATCTAGGTTCTTTTGTAGCAAAGATCCTTTTTAAAAATAGTTTTTTGAAAGTTGATTCCATTCAGAAGATAAAGTTTCCCCCTATTTGATTTGCATGCTGTATTTATTTACAGTGTATAACTTTAATGATTAACTAAATAAATATCTGATTACTTTATAATGGCAAAGATCCCAAGCTGCAGCCTCACTAAGTATGACTCAGTGTGTTGTGTTATGCTGTGTATCAGGGCTGGTCAGGTTCCTGCTGGTGTCATCACAGTTCACACTGCTCTTTGTGTGTGTGAGGGTATGATGACAAGCCCTGGTTGCTTCATGTCCTTGTCCTCCTGCCTCGCTGAAGCGGATGTCCTGGTGGGTCAGAATTGGAGGGCGCTGCTGCCTTGTGTTAGCATCACCAGATGGCCTCTCTTCCCGGGCACAGGCTGCCAGATACAGCATTGAAAAAAATGAGCTTTAAAAACGCAGTGACGACCTACAAGCACGACTGTCAAATGTAAAGAGAGAAAAAGAGTATCCGGCCAGGAAAGGCTGCAGGGCAGTGCTTAATAGAAGTGCAGCTGTTTCCTCAAACCTCTTTGACTCCCGTGAAAAAATGAAAGAAAACATTGCTGAATAATTTACTCTGCATCGATGGTGGGAGGGGGTGCGACTTGGGGAGAAAACTCTAAATCTCACTCTTACTACAGAGTTGGGCCTTACAGCCCAGCTGGGTGCCTCCCTGCAGAAATTACAATTGAATTTGTTTTTCATTTCAAAAAAAGTCTGCCGTTCATTTCAGCTAGTCAGTCAGCCAACGTGGTTCATCTCCTTTCAGATTTAATAATCTTACCATTTAGATCTCATTTGCCTCCTTATAAACCAGAGCTCACACAGGCTGATGTTTCTCTCTTTTGTATTCTCAAGACGCTTCACACTAAACTCTCGCCAATCTAATAGCATCTTCTTCACAGGGAGTGTTTGTTTTCCTCAGATAAATCTCAGGGAGGCACATCAAAGCCAGTGTTTATGTGTGTGTGGGTGTGTGTTTGTGCGCTCATAGCTGGACGACTAGCAGATTACACACTTACTACATAGTCTGCTGAAAGCTATAGACAGCAGTCTGCCCTTTGAGCTGTGATGATAGATGTTGCAATAGCTGTTAGTGATGTAGTACTGCTGCCCTGCAAAATAACAATGTCTTTAAAGTGCGGCAAATGGAATTAGTTTTTATTTTGACCGGGCAGAAGTTGTTTTCAGTCCAGAGAAGGACGACTGTAAACAAGTCAGGCTGATACTTACCTCCCTGTATTGGCACGGCGTCTGTGTAGCAAGGTAGGAAATACACGAGTCATGGTTCTTTTATTGGAAAAACTAAATGCAACTAAATTTGATCCCGGGGACTTTTCTCCAGGTCTGTCGTGCAGCTACGGCGACTAATGGACATATCTACCGAGTCTCTAAGAGCTGCGTTGTAATTGAGCCCAGCAGTGAACACTGGTAACTATTCGTCTGCTGAATAATGGATAAACTCAACAGCTTTTTCACTGGGAGCGATTCTCTCGCATGCATGGGTCCTGTCTTCATGATGACAGCTGGGCCTCTCGCCTCCACGGGGGCCACCCGGGATAAGGCTGCCAGGGACTCAGGGAGAGAGAGACCCAACACACCCAGAGCGTGTAACTAATGACTGCATGTCATAGTAACTTACCGATTCTGGGCACCGGCCAGGGATAAAACAAACTACAGTGCATACGTGTAAAGGGATAATGTAAGTGTAGATTTCTTAATGTTTTCTTTTAAAGCCAGCAGGTTGTTTTTCATTTCACTCCTTTGGTCACCAAATGGTAATCAACAATCTTTGCCAAAAGACAGGTTTATATTTCTGCAAAGTTTTACGATGGCAGAATCCCCCATTTCCTTTTTCTGCCTCGTCATTAGTCGTGTTGAAACCTGCAGTGTGTTTTTGCTTCACGGTGGTATGGATGAACTACATCCACATTGTGTTCCCTAGCATGTGTGTCAGCACTGTAATCCATCAGTGTATGAAGGAGATGAAGTCCACCTCGCTTTTCAGGTGATTGTTTTATTTTTGGAGGCCAAATGAGTCACAGGTCAAACTGTTAAAAACAAGCTAATCCCCTGTGTGTAACAGTAACATGAGGAGTCCAGCTTGTTCCTTCATTAACACTGAGGTCAGACTCACTTAATAACTAAGAAACAGGGTCACTACCTTTTGAGTGGGGGGGGCCTCCTGACCATTAGGAATAATTAGGAGGGCTTCCAGCTGTGTCGCTCTCAGGGCGTCGTTGACCTGCGGTGCACACACAATTGAGCTGCAATGGCCACAGCACTTCTAATCCCAGAGTGTCTCTGGTGAATGACAAGGAGGTTTGAGTTGTTTTGTTGTTGATGTTTCTACATCAGCGTGGCCTCTTTCCTTCTGCGGCTTTTCCACATCAGTGATTCATGCTCACATGCTTGACAGTCTTTAGACGCTTCCTCCTTTTCTGTTTGTCTTCTTTTATCTTTGTCTCTGTCTTCTCCTATTCTCACTTCTCCTCGCTCTGCATTTGTCCTTGGTCTATATGGCCCTGTATTGATATTATTTTATTGACTAAACTGCGTTAGTTAGGATTAAACTTCAGGCAGAATGGTCACTGTTTTGACCCTTGACCCACCTGTTTTAATACATTTGTATATCTTTTCCACAACATCATAGACCATATGTGCAACTACAATAAATGAAGGATATTTGTATCCTCACGATCGGGACATTTAAATGTATAATTGCACCGATAAAGTGAAGCTTCACAGAGCTGCTAGCATGGCTGTGGACTTCTGTTTTTGCAAAATATAACTTTTTCTTAATTCTCATAATACTTTTAGAACATCATCATTTTTGCTCTCTTAATATTAGGACTATTTTTGAGGTCTCAGTTGTGGACCAGGACCCCATTGTACCATCACGTATGTGTACTGCAAGTTCTTTATTTATAGTCTTCACAATAAATGTGTATCTGCTTTGGTCTCTGTAACGTTTATGGAGCGGTTACAAACTCATTTGCCCTGCCATTTGTTTGTTACATCTTCCATCATTTTATGTGCTCAAATGCTGGACGCAGTCATGGCCTGCAGCGCTGGCCAAACATTCTTTGCAGTAAGTGGTGGGGCACACAAGTCCTGAAATTTATAAGCTCCGGCAGAAGCACTCTTGTTGACAGGGAAGAGGCGGATATGGAAATGAATCTTAAAAGCCTGAGACTGAATGTACTATCTCCAGCAGATCCTGTTCACCTCTGGCCTCTCTGAGTGCATGCAAACTGATTGTTTTGGTCGGGAGTCTTGTTGAGGGGCTGGGGGATCTTTTGGAACTTGCGTCTTGTCAGAAAACACCTGAATGTTTCAGAGTTTCATGGAGTGTGATGACACTAACCGCTAGATATGCTGTGATGTAACATGGTGATAGTGAAAGGATAACCTCTAGCTTTTACGCTGCCTGTGTTTTTTTATCTCTTGTGTCTCCAGATTAAAAAGACATCGGAGGCCACACTGACCACCATCCAGGACATGGTGACCATTGAAGACTACGACGTGTCTGAGTGTTTCCACCACAGCCGATCCACGGAGTCGGTCAAGTCCACTGTGTCGGAGACGTACCTCAGCAAGCCAAGCATCGCCAAGAGGAGGGCCAACCAGCAGGAGACGGAGCAATTCTACTTCATGGTAAGTGCAGATGTAAAGTTTAGGAGAAGAGTATGCTGGTGGATACGAGTGAGCAAATATAAAGGTGAAAAGACTTCAGAGATGTCTTTTTATTTCTGTGTTAAAATAGAAATACATCTCTTATAGACTCTCTTTGAAGCCTTCGTTAGCTTTCTATACTTAGATGTTTTGTGAAAATGCCAGATGTATCTTTGTCTGATTATATATTCAGTTTAATATCTGCTGCAAATTTATGTAAAACTAAGTCTTAGAATATGAACTCAAAACTTTTATCTGGACTTTAAAAAGCTTAATCTGTGCATGTCAATTCTGTTGTACTGATATTATGCACCAAGCCACTTTGAAATCTTTGATCAGCTGGCAGGAGGGTAGCTCTCCCAAAATATTTCCATTTTGTAAGTCAAACTGCTATCGTGTTCCAGTCTGAAGATGGACATGCTCTGATAAAAGGCTTTAAAAAGACTCTGTGTGTCCTCTGCCCTTGGCTTTCTTATCGTAGATTGCTGTCTTAAGAGCGGGTGCTCTGGCTGGCACTCAGGGCCGCCGTGTAATTACTCTCAATTCTCCACAGAAATTCCGGGAGTTTCTGGAGGGCAGTAATCTCATCTCCAAACTGCAGGCCAAACATGACTTGCTGAAGAGGACACTTGGTGAAGGTACAATCCCGATCCCTTTATTTTTATACTCTACTCTTCAGGCTCAGACAAAAGAAAAACTGACATCCAAGAACTAGCGATGACGGAGGCCGATTGTTGCATCATCTCCCGTTGCCGGCGTCCGGGCCAAGAAGGTTGCACTTGAACACAACGGAAAAACAACAGCCAGTGGCCAACCATTACGTACGGTGTGCGCCGGCACGAGGGGAAATAACTCTCCGCACCAGCTTTCAGCGGTAGTCTGTATTCTTTAGTCAAAAAGGGAAACTGGAAAATGTAGGGCTGTGATCAACAAGCCGTTGTTATGATACATAATATGAAACAAAGCAACATTTACAAACCATTTTCTCTCCACTTAGCTTCAGTCAAGACGGCCATGTCATCGTGAAGATATCCGTGTATTGGAATGATCAGATGAGATGAAAACAACGACCTGACATTGGCCGTAGATAGACCCCCGCCATTCAAAGTGTCAGGGCCTTTACAGCTCTCATTGTCTTTATTGTAATTAATAATTAGTTTATGAATTTTGTCTTCGTTTTTTTTATGCAGTCTTACTCAAGCAATTTGAGCCTTTCTCTGTCGCACTTTTCTCATTGTACGCCTGCTTTCTCCACTATTCAAAACTCCTCAATGATAATCTGGGTTTTAGCTGAAGCCAGAGCTCAGGGGGATTGTGAACTTGTATTATCCGTCTTAGTGATTGATTTGCTCCCAACTTAATGGACTGCTGTGCATCAGAGGGGTGGCGGTCATTCCAGCGGTCTCCCCTTGGTCTACATTGGTTGGATCTCCTCGAGGCCTTTTAGCTAATCTACCTATCAACCCAGAGAGTGTCAGTCAAGTCATTATTCTAACCAGCAGGCCTGGTGGTCTCAGCCTCATTAATTGGACTGTGTGCTGACGAGGAAGAGAAAAGCCTCCTGTTCTCCCACATGCTGCTTAATCATATTGTTGTCAATGAGCTGGAATACAGTATGAGTCACGCAGACACACAGACGGGTCAGATCCTGTTCACGGGAACAGATGGCCACACAAACGAAACTACTCCCGTTCTCTAAAACCATTTGGAAGCTGTTTTGTACTGTATCTTACTCCGCTTGTCCAAACTTGTATATCCGTGTATTTCTGTAATGATTAGTTTGTCTACGTCATGGTGGATGTTTGTTTTTACTGTAATTGTAATGTAGCTAAAGTGTTGCCTGTTTAAGACTTTGTGCAAGCTCGGAGCTGACGTGTGTATGGGTTTTGATTGTGCTGCTCAAGAGGCCAGCGGTTGCGGACAGATGGCGAGCTTCAAATGCTTCACCAGCCGTATGCAAAATACACCGCAGGGACCTCAGAGACAGGTCCTGGCATGTCCACTCATCTAACTTCCACTCACATCTCTTCTCTTTTCTCTCTTCACCCGCAGGCCACAGAGCTGACTACATGACCACAAGGTAAAGTACACACACACTTGAGGACCCGTGCATTTTTAAAACACACATCCAGGCCACTTTTCTTTCACTAGTGACGGAAACATTTGTGCCGTGTTGCAGCCCATCAAGGCGAGGACAGTCTGCCTCAGGACATTCTCATGGGAAGTCCTCTGTGAGCATGAAAGCAGAGGAGACCATAGTTAGCCTCTGAGAGAGAAGGGAGCAGATGTGCCGGCCTTTTTTAAACCCCACCTGGTGTGGCGAGGCGAGATGTCTTCACGTTCCTCACCCAAAACAAAAAGAAGGAAAATAGTTTGCATGAAAGTTTAAATGTTTTCAAGTTTGTTCCAAAGAACAATAAAAGAGAAGCGAACAGGAACATATGGGTCATTTGAATCCTTAGTCTTACATTTGTATCTTTAAAAAGTGTGGAATTAACGTATTGAATATACTCCATTACTGTGTCACTCTTTTTAGTGAAGCTGCACATTTCACTTTAAAAATGATATAAACATATTGTCAGTTCTTCATAAACAGTGTAAACTACGTTTTGGAGCCATTCACAGTGAATGGTCAATAATGAAAGAAGAGAAAATGCATTCACTTTGTCTCTCCACATGCTTTTGTTTAATTTTTTAGAATCAAAACAATTTAAGTTGAATTGTATTTTGCCTTTATAGAACTGCAGGAGAAAGTCAGATCCAGCAATTCTCTCTGTTCTGAAAAGAAACCACAAAATATCAAAACATCTCCTACTTTCAGCTTCTGAATTGGCACAATGTGTTGCTTTTACATCCTTGTAAACTGAATATGTTTCGGTTTGGCACTGTTGGTCATCAAAACAAGACATTGAAAGACTTCACCTTGAGCTCTGTGATGGCTGGTTTTTCTTTTATTACGATTTTCCTACATTTTAGAGACAAAACAAATCTTTTTATAGAGAAAACAATTGGCAGATAAATCGATGATGCATATAATTGTTACTTGCAGCCCTGCTGTTGAGTACATTTAATCTTTTGTGTTTGCATGATTATATATTTAAAACACCTTGAGCAGCAGAAGGGACGAAATCCCAGACTCTTTATATCTACCAAATTGCATTAAAACACACACACACACACACACACACACACACACACACACACACACACACACACACACACACACACACACACACACACACACATAGACAATCTCCTGCAGGGCCTGTCATGAGGTGGATGCTGACACGGCAGGTCTGATATTTCGCTGTGATTCCTTGTGGAGAAAGAAAAGACAGCATTATATAAAGAAAAAGTTATTTCATAGGTTTCAGTGTCTGAAGATACCTTCATTCACCCGTCCATCATCTTGAGTCGAAGGGTTTGACTTCAGTTTGAGTTGCTGACGGACATGAAGGTTTTTGAATAATAGATAAACTACATTGTTTACTTATTCTAATGCATTCTTTGTATTCTAGACATCCCAATGGGCCATTCAAAACCCACACCGGCACCCGGCGGGCTAGACCCCGCTCTGTTTTTAATGTTAGGTTATTTAATGGCAATTTGGAGTCATTTATCAAGGTACTGCCCGCTTGACATCGCTCCTCCTCCTCCTCCTCCTCCTATCTATTTTCTATCTTGCTCTGGCTTTCTGGCCATTTTGGTGGGTTCCCCAAAAGCATTCTAGCTTTGATTTATCTTTAACCAACAAAACAACAAACAACAACAACATGGTTTTTGGATTCTGGAAACCCTCCTCATGAGTCAGTGAGCTCTGGCGGTCTGCGTCTGACATGTGAGGGTGATAGGTTTGGAGGGCTGCAAGAGGAGAGGAATGGCAGTTTGAGACAAACATTTATCCCTCCGTCAGCTCTCCTGACTCACTGCTGACCTGCCATCACTGAGCTGCTCTGGCAGAGATATTATGTCCTCCTCCGGAGCCAGAGCAGAGGCCAGTGAAAACAGCAGGATAAATGGAAGTCAGGGTGCAGAATCTCGACTGATGTGCTGCCTCCCTCCTCCAGCCTCTTCACTCCCTCTCACTAGTGTCCGGTCCAGCCTGTCCACTTTTCATTGTTTCCTTCTGGGTTTGTTGCCAGCACAGAGTGGAATGAGGGTGCGCTCCTGGTAAAAGCTTTGGTGGGCAGCTGCTGTGGTCCTAATCTGGGTCTTGCTTTTCTCTCTCTTTCTGTTTCTCTGCAACACTTCTCTGTAGCCGCGGACGACGGAACTCACACGCTCGACATCAGGTAGACACCTTGAAGCATCTTGGGGGGCCCATACTGCTTGCATGCGCTCATTTTCTTCATCTATCCTGCCCTAACAACATTTTCACCTCATATTGTGTTTGTATATCTTGTATTACATTACCTAACTTCTGTGAGTAGACTGAGACAGACTGAAATGATGGATTTCTCCTCAAATGGGCAATTCACCCAAATCAAAAAATGCTTATTTGTCCTCCTACCTGTAGTGCTATTCATCAATACACATTGTTTTGGTGTGAGTTGCCGAGATTCTGCGATATCGGCCACAGAAATGTCTTCCGTCTCTTGAATATAATGGAACTAGATGGCACTCAGCTTGTGGTGCTCAAAGCGGCCAAAAAATAATTTTGAAAAACTCAACAGCAATGTCTCTTTCCAACAATCAGGACCCGGTTACTCAAGATAATCAACAGACCTTACTGTGAGTCGTTTCATGTAGGGACTATTTTCTTTTACCAAACTAAGTGTGCATCTACTCATGGACACAAGGTTCGTGCTTGTGACAGCGAAGATGTAAACATTAATGGCGTCCTCCTCGGCTGAGCTGTCACATTAGCTAGCGGAGGTGAGCTTAGGGGAGTTCTGCAGCTCACACCAAAACCATCTAGATTGATTAATAGCACTACAGGTAAGAGGAAACATATGTATTTTTGATTTTGGGGTGAACTGTGCCTTAAAAGAGAGATGCTGCGGCAAATTGCATCTTTAGTCTCAATTGTGTTTCCCAGCATGAACCACTTCCAATATCCAAACTGGTATTGAATGTGTGTGATTATAAAGCAGTCATCCCCAGTTTCACAGACCCAAAGAGATGGTATTACGTAATCCTGCCGCACCTGACCTGTGGCTCAACCCTCACGGCCCACTCCAACGATAGATAGTCGATTTTGGCATGGTCGCTGTGTTTGGACCGTCCGTATACCCCCCAGGGCTGTAAACAGATCCACTGTATCATTAAAAGCATGTACTGAGTCCCTGTCCAGCACTGAGCCGCAGGAGCAGCTGGCACCGAGGCAGAACAAGAGTGCAGTCCACGTCTAAGTGCGTGAGTGGAAAGTGTTTCCTCTGAAGGAGACTATGCTGCTCCTCTCATTTCGCCACTCCTGCCCCGAGCTCCATATTGAGTGTGTGGCTCTTTAGATTAGCTCTCCTTAATTTAAACACAGGGTGCACTTGATTGCTGGCATAACAAGACACGTAGTATATTTAGCAACACTGGAGGCCAATTGAAATGTGTTGGACAACAGGTTTGTACATGCTTGTTGTAGCGAGTCAGTGGTCTTTTGTATATTTTCTAACATGTCATGAGCAGCGAGTTATTATGGGAGACTGCACGGACAAAGAGCCGGTCTACTCAGTCTGTCTCAGTTGGATCTCAAAAAAGGTGACTTGTATCTAAACCCACCAACTTCACTTACACCGGGTGTGCATGTTTATATACTTTTAACATAACTTTAACCGGTTTCTGTTAGAGCCCAGCCGATACGTCAGCAGGTCGTATCATCGGCCTATTAATTAGATTTACTTTTTGCGTAGCATAACCAACACCGGTAAATATAACAAAACACAAACGTTGTCAACTTATACTTACTGGTAATAGTTATGTTTTTTTTTTAGAACTTTTTCTTTGCTTTTCTTTTGCTTTGATATGTATTTAAACTTTTTTTTTTCTTTTTTTTTATTGTTCTCAATTATTAACATTGACAACATTCTCAAAATTCCAGTATCAGTCGGGCTCTAACTCTTGTTCATGTAATACAAACAGCAAACTATACATGATCTGACATTTTGTTTACTTTGCCTTCAAAGGACTCTGGACAAGCCATCCCCCGTGTGGTTGAAAGCTGTATTCGCTGCATAAATTTGTATGGTGAGTTGGTTGTTGTTGTGCTGCGTATAAACATTCATACCTTGATGACTGTATTTATATTTTAAGTATGAATTGTTCTCATAAACCATCTTCAAACGGCTTCATTTCCAAGTCTATCTGGCTGTGGTGAAAAGTGGCACTTCCAGCGATTTCCAGGCATTAATTGTTTTGGGTGTGTCTGCAGTGTTTCATGTTGGGGTTTCAGTGTGTTCAGTCATGGGAAAATGCAGATTCCATCCTGTTTACAGCGGCGCCGCCTTTTCACACCCAGTTTCCCAAACATACCGTGAACAGCTTAGCTTGGCACATGTGATGAGTTACAATATTGGTTTTAAACCAGATTGAAAAAGACACTCTGAAAGAATGTAAACTGTTAAGCATTAACGATGTCAGATTTCATGGCTTCATCTAAAGAAGCGGCCAACTGATGACGTTCAAATCTGAAAGGGACAAACGGCAGACTAATCATGCTTCCTCCTGACCCTTGACCTCTCCCCTTTATTAAGTCCTAATCCCAGCTGGAAGACACTTTAGTAAAGCTTGATTGCGGCCTCCCTGACTCATTAATTATCTTTAATTAGAAAAGTGAAGGGGCTTAGTGAACAGGATGTGCTTTTTAGGTCCAACTAAAGTAGGCTTTATTTGCTGTGTGAGGGAGTTTCTTTCTGTAAACGTCAGAGTAGACTTATGAGCATGTTGAGTGTGTCTGTCCTTTACCCTCTGTGTCTCCTTCCTTACCGTCTGTCTTTGTGTTTCTCTGTGCAGGCCTTCAACATCAAGGAATATTTCGTGTATCTGGATCACATCTGGAAGTCAATGACATCAAGAACTCATTCGAAAGAGGTACATGATGACTAATTATCACACATAACATTGACCATTTAGCCAGTGGGCGTTTTGAGTTGTCATTTAGGAATATTTCACGGAAAGTCGAGTGCATTTTTATTAATTAAGGACATCCAGCTGACCTGCTCACTTGTCTGTGTCTTAGGAAACGACCCCCTGACGGACGATGAGAACGGCCATGACATCAATTCGGTGGCTGGCGTTCTCAAACTTTACTTCCGTGGTCTGGAGAACCCTCTTTTCCCCAAAGAGAGGTTCAACGATCTGCTCTCCTGCATCAGTAAGAACTCACACACGTGTGCTTGGTATTTGTGAGGTAGCTTTATTATTCATTTGTTGATCTTAGCGTAACAACTCTGTGTTGTTACCTTGTTTTTCAAAAGGCCAATTAATCTCACTGAGATAGAATTACGATCCTCGTGTCTTTTTACGTGTGCCTGTCAAATTAACTTAATGTTAACAGCACATGTAAAAATTAATTTCCCAAAACGGTTGTTTGGAGCACAATTGTAACTATTGTCCTTTTTAAAATGACACATTCCTCTTTAAACTGTGATTTATTCCCCAAATGTAGACCAGTTTTGATGGACTCGAACTTACACTGGTGACCACCATGTAGAAACTTTGAAAACCATTAATAAAATTATAACAAAATACAAGTTGCACTTTTAATAATCGACCAAAAACATAACACTTCAGTTAGTGCCCACAATCTCCTGCCTACAATCTGTAGTAATGAAGTGTACGGTTTCTCTATTAGTTTATATAAACATGTCTGATAACTGTGTAGATGAATGCTAATGCTTCTTCCTGGATCTTTTATTTTTATGGTGAAGCACAGTTGAAGTCTTTTTCTTTATTATTTGCTTTCACCTACTAAGTAGTCTTATTAGCGAGCATCAGTCACACAGTGTGTATTCCCCATCACCCCTTCACATATAGTCCTCAGATGAAACCACATAATTAACCGTCTGTAGTGTTTTGTCAGCAGTGTGGCTTTGACTCCTCTTGTCTTTGGCACTTTGTTTTGATTCTGCTCCGTGGTATTTGGCCGAGTACTGAGAAAGATATCATCTGTCGTAAGTGGCACAAAGCTGGCCACACTTACAGATCACGGTGGAATGTTAAATGTCCGCAGCACTGAGCGGCGTTTAAATCCAGAGCTGAATCTACACTGAGGTCCTCATGAGAATAGTCACATTGTCATTTAGCTGTGAGTCAGTTCACAGATCAGTCAGCTCTTTGTGTGGCCTTTTCTGATCTTTTAAGACATTACATGGGAGGGCTTTAGGCTCTGTTAAAGAACAATTGAACATGCACAGAGTCACATGGGCACAGTGTGCGCTGTAATGCCTCGTGCTGCTTTGTGTGTGCCATGTGTATGTGTATTTTGTTTACTCGCGAGTGTGCACAGTAGGTTTGGGTGTACTTTGACACAGGACGAGTGATGGGGATTCCCTGTTTCCCTGTATATGAAGCGGGCTTCATATACAAAATATAAAAAACTCTGCTTATTCCATAAAAAGCAGCTCAGAACAGCTACACGATCACTTTTCCATTTCACTGGTCTCAGTCGAGCGGCGTACTGCGGCAACTGATATCTTTCCTTTGGGAATTAGCAGCACGGATGTTTTGCGTGGGTGTTCTCACACGTGTGTTTGTAGGTTGATGTTTAAGGGTGCATTGGAGTAGATCTTTAAATAGTGCTTATGAGCCTAGCAGAATCCTAGTTAGCTATTCATGAAAAATGAAATCCATCACAAGTATCCCAGAAGCCCAAATCCCAGATGGCACAAAGTGGCTGGAGGGTGACGGGGCTATTTTTAGCAGCCAGCAGAGCCCCCAGCTCAGCAAAATAAAATAGGCTGCTTCGAGTGCCATAGTGGAACAAATGAGATAGTATTGAAAGACATAAAGGTTGGCAGGCTAGCATGTTGATAAAGGAGAGAGATTTCAAATGCTTTGTTTTTGTTTAAAGTTATGATAATGTTCCTGCAATAAATATGTTTGAGAAAAAGTTACTTCTTTGCTGGTAAGAGCAGATCAAACTGCTTGTGCTCAGCGTCAGGTGTTTACCAAGAATGCTTACCCTTCCTCTTCCTCTTCCTCTTTGGTGTCAGCAGTGGAACACAGGCTGAGATGAAGGTCACCACAGAGTTGACATCTGGTGGCCTCTACACACACACACACACACACACACACACACACACACACACATTTGACATATCACTGCAATGGTAAATATTTGCTGGACTTCCAGTAGTTCTGATAAGTAATTAGCTCAGCTTCAGTACGCTCTCGTATTTGTATGCTTGGACGTGGTGTGGTGATAGCCAGCATGTGGACATCGTCAGGTAGATGAGGTGGTGCATTTGGGCGAATGGGTGGAAACAAATCCGTCTTTATTCATTTACTGATATACTTCTTGATGTATTACTGCATTTTACTGTCTTAACATCCTACCGTGTCTGTCATTGTTTTGCTGCTCCAGGAATAGAGAACCTGTATGAGAGAGCGCTGTACATCCGTAAGATCCTCCTGACCATTCCCAGATCAGTCCTCATCGTCATGCGCTATCTCTTCGCCTTCCTCAACCAGTAAGTTTATAGACTCTAACCAGAAAAGCCATTCTGATTTTCACTTATAAAGATTGCCTCCTCTTTTTGAAATGTCACTTGAAGTTACAAGCATCCTGTCAGTCATAATGAGCTATGCTAGGTCCTCTGAATCAGCCTTTTCCTCTTCTATCCTTTCCTTCCTCCTTCCCTGCACCCTCCTCTCTCCAGCCTGTCTCAGTACAGTGACGAGAACATGATGGATCCGTACAACCTGGCCATATGCTTTGGCCCAACGCTCATGCCCACACCAGACACCCAGGACCAGGTCTCCTGCCAGGCCCACGTCAACGAGATCATCAAGACTATCATCATCCACCATGAGAACATCTTTCCTGATGCCAAAGAACTGGATGGGCCCATCTATGAGAAGTGTATGGCTGGAGGAGACTATTGGTGAGGAATAATGCATTTAGCTGGTATTGCTATTGATTAAAGGTACTATATGAAACGATTGACATGTATTAATTGCTTCATATTGTCAATGTGTGAACAGATTGTAATTTGACTTCAAACTGAGACCTTCCCCAACTCTCTTGGTTGCCCATAACAGCCTATGTTTGTTGGCTAGCTTTCTAAATGACTTCACCACCACTTGTAATTTAATGTCACGGTGTCATGGTTCAGTTTCTTGTTCGAAAGACTCAAATGGCTTTTTCACAAATCAACTTTTGATTTTTGAGCTACAAGGCACGCGCCGCTCGCTACTGGGCCACGTTGTCACCAGGGTCTGAAGGTCAAGTCGTGGGTCATCAAGGATGGAAAGCATTCTGATGAGATCACTTCATGCAGCTGCACAGATTTCCTAAACGACCTGTAGGTTTGAGAGTCGGACGGTTGAGAGCTGGCGGTTTTCTTATTCCATTTATTTTCTTACCGGGAGTGGAACAGAGGCATGCAGCCAAACCTCTTTCATTAGGGACTCACTCACCATGCAGGTATGCGTGCGCTCTCCACGCTGCAGCTGTGTCGGTAGCATGTCAGTGGTGTTGATATGAGTAATTACTCTCACCAATCATGCATCGGCGGTTAAGGAACATGACAAGGTGGAGCATGTTTCAGAGCCGACTTTGTAGGTGGACTCTTTTCTAGGTGAGACAGGCTGAAACAATCACTTTAATTACCGCGATCATGGCAGGAGGGGAAAAAAAAAGGTCACCTGGCAGGGAAAGGATGATAAGGTGAATTGCAGCACATACTCGAGTCAAACCGGAGGCCCTTTGCCAGCTCAACATCTGTTAGCTGTGCTTATCACTTGTTTCTTACTCTCTTTATCTGTCTCTATTTCTCCTTTTTATTATACCCCCACATCACCACAGGCTGACAGGGATTTATCCCAGGCAAAAGCTAATCACCCGTCTCAGCACGACTATGTCCCCCCCTGGCTACGCACATGAAGCCCTGGGGAGATTTGTTGTCTGTGGCTGCCTCCCTTTCTTGCAGAAGAGGAGGCGGCAGGTTACATGCTAGCATTGGAGGAGACACTCAGTTCCTGGCAAGGGTAATCCATGTGTGTGTGTGAGTGTGTGTGTGGCATTACCAGCCAGCTCTCACAGCACGATGCCAGAAGAAAGCCATTTAGAAAAGAGAGGCTGAACCACAGTTAGAGGATTTAGCCTCTCACAGAATAGTGACCGCTATTTGAACTTCCTGTCGGTCTTATTAATTGTAAAAACCTCCATTCATCCTTGTCATCTTCACTTAAATGAGATTTGGTTGTTGGGATTTGAGCAAAAGTCTTATGTTTCAAACTGAATTTGAAGATATAGTGTCTTCAAACAACTCTTCATTTCCTGAAAGAAAAAGACAGGAAGGAAAAGACTCGGGCTTTGTGTCTGTTTTGAAACTGTCCTTTAATCCCTGGCGCTGCCTTGGCTCTGACCCTGACAGTTGTCATGTTGTCCCCCGCAGTGAGAGCCCCTACAGTGAGCATGGAGCCCTGGAGGAAGTAGAAAATGAGGGAGGAACAGAGACACACACCAGCGAGGACGGTGAGTACTTTTTATTCATCGAAATGATCATCCCCTGCACTCAAAAATGTGTTTTTCTTATGTGTATGTCTCCTAAAATGTCTGACCTTGACTTTATAGACTTGTATCTTTGCAAGGTTTGTCATAATTCCTTTAAAACGTACCCCAGGCAAGTGAGATTATGTACTTCACAAATTTACAAAAAAGCCAATCGCTGTGTAATATGCAAACACCAACACCGGTACAGAACCCTGAAACCTCCAGCGCGGAGGGAAAGAGTTAGCATTAGCATAGTGAACGTTTTGACAGCAAACATGGTGGATGTGCAGTTTTTGGATCTGAACCGGACCCTGGAGCTTCCTTCCACTATCTACAAAAAAAGGCCACTACATATTATTGTATGTTTCATAACCACTAACGCTGTGTGAGAGTCTGCTAAACGATGCTAACGACATTTAGATATCTCTATACGTGTCTGCTAGTCCCTGATCGGTGCACAACAGACTCGTTTTCTAAGTCAAACATCTCTCCGATGTTTCCTCTAACGGAGAAAAATAGACCAGAGGCCGAAACTCATGGCTCCGTAGCTCTGCAACCGGCTCGCGATCAGCGGTGGGCGGGGCCAGGTCAGATCCAGAATTTCTCGCAAGAGTAGATGCAGCTAATCCGGCCTTTCAGCCTGTGAAATGCAGGATCCCTGAAGGGCCAGGGAACTGGGCTCACAGTGATGGACGGCCATTCATATTCTAATGATTTTGCTTGTCCCTCTGGGCCTCGGGACACTTCCACATCCCCCTTTTACAAATTCCACGGTGGTCTACACCAACTGGACCCCGTTTAGGAGAAATATCTGGTTGTTTGTTTAAAGTCATTTGTGAAAGAATAGCAAATGTATGGAGTGTGCGTAAAAAGTGTCAGGTTTAAATAACTTTCTAACTAATATACGTCTGTGTTTTCTCTACGTTTAACTACATGTCCATGTGTCCAAGAGAAATATGGAGAGAAAAAGCTCTAGCAGGCTCACATACGCACTGCAGCATACAATGGACTTCTCTCAGACACTGTGCATGTGTGTGACCATACATGTGCTCCTTTGTTTGAGTGCAATGAATATCAGTTGGTCTGATCCAAATAAAATAATGAGTGATCAGCCGGGGTCAGACGCTGCTGTTAACATCCAGTAAAGAAAAGCACAAAGAGACAATAAGACTTCCAGCTCATTAAAAAGTGATAAACGTCCTGATGACCTGATGCAGACAGTGTGAGCCAAAAACAGTCAACCTATAGTTGAGCCGAGGCTTCGTATCTTACCTTAGTAACAGACTTCCCTAAACCTGTTTCCATGGTGACAACTGCCCCCAATCCAGTCTCCTTTTCATGCCCAGAGATGATTTTTAGGAGCTCCCTGTCACCATGCGTCATCAGTCTCCATAGACAGAGTATGAATATCTGGTAGATCTGATCTCATTGCATCATACGTTAATCACTTTGCATCATCTGGATGTGCTTTCTGAATAAAAAGGACGTAAAACACAGATGGCATCTATCAACTCTTTGAGTAATTAATGGAAGATTATGTTCTCCAGAAATCCCTTGCTACCATGGTTTTGTTCCTAAAGCTTCTCTGAGTGGACTGGGAGGATGTCCTCACTGACTTGAGTTCCTCCCTGCGGTGTCTTGAACTGTGGTCAAGTTATTGTCGTCAGTTATTTTTAAATCCCCATGACCTCATTTGGATTTCAGACACAAAAGCAAACCTCTTTTCCTGTTTGGTTACCAGCACTTGATGCTGCGGACTGAAATAGTCTTTTCTCAAGGTTTAAAAAATGCGGTCGCCCTCTTCTCCCTCAAATTAAGTGGACACAAGACGGACAGAGAGAGGAGTAAAAGTTGTTCCACACTGGCAGCTAAACTAAGGTGGGGAACATGGTTAACATTATACCTGCATGTTGTCATTGTCCTTCAGCATAGTTCTGCTCCGGGGGCTGTTGTCCATGACAGTCTCATGGACCGTGGCTGTCGCGCCTGAAGATTAACTGTCTGCAGTTCTCGCACACCATCAATACATTGATGTTTTATCTGCTAGTAAATTCGCCACAAGGTCAAAGGGGAACTAACCGTTACATTGATTCTATGTCAGTTTGCGGCAGGACGTCCTTGTTTTCAAGTGCCCCAGGCAGGCATACTGTTTATTGTTAAAGGGCAGTGTATTTTACTGTACAGGAAGGGTCATCCTTTTCGCCCATAAAGAGCCACGTCCAACCCACTTTCATCTGTTCGAGTCCAGCATTAAGGCTCCTGCTCTGCTTGTAGCAGCAAACACCTGAGATTAACATTTGTCTTCAGGGAGACGGCTGGATAGGAGAGAAAAAGGAGGAAAGAGTGTTTTATAACCCTTGTTATTGTATTGATCCTAACCATATATCACAGTGTGTGTGTGTGTGTGTGTGTGTGTGTGTGTGTGTGTGTGTGTGTGTGTGTGTGTGTGTGTGTGTGTGTGTGTGTCTTTGGTCTGAAGCTATTCTCAGTTATAATTGCAGAACATGAAAGAGGGAATCCTTTACCACACTGAGATTTGAGTTTATGGCCTGCTGATTTCAGTCATGTGTGTGTGTGTGTGTGTGTGTGTGTGTGCGCCTTGGAAAACATTTGCAGACCAGAGGAGGAAGGATGGATTGGTTGTAGTGAGAGAAAGAGGTGGAGAAAATGGCGAGGAAGAGAATCCCCTCCACCGATAAGGGCTCAGTCAACTTTATTAACAGCCTCGTCCGCTGCAGACCAATTAATTCAGACAGTAAATTCCTGCTTGTCACATTTTATTGGAGCCACGCCACATCTACCCTGTCAATCCTGATAACCAAGTGAAGCAAGGAGGGTGGCAAGCTAAAGGTTGCAAAATAAATAAGTAAGAGAAGTAGATGACGTTGAATCAGGGAATTACTTCCAGGCTCCTGTGAAAGATATGCCGTGATGGCTTTTCACAGCCGGTACAAGCTTCAGCCATTTACTCTGTTCCTAGTGTATAAAGAGAGCCAGTGTTAGGTGAGGCTGTCCAGGAGGTCTGTCTGACTTAAAGTGAGATGGGAGGAAGGCAGAGGTAAGAGTGAGGAGGGAATGAAGAAGCTATTTTTAGCCCAGTGTTGCTGTAGTGTATTGGCTCAGAGACGTGCACCTTTTTGGATAGGAGAGTCGTCTGTAGCTGTTGAAAACACAAAGGCTTTCTTCAGGACAGACATCAATATCAGACGGATTTTCAGTGATTTAAAAACACTTGGAGACTTGGAGAGAGCCATCAGTACAAATAAATGAATAAACATTATAGTAACTTCTTTATCAATCACTGGCAAGGCAAGTGTATTTATACAGCAGACATGTAAAGGCTTTTCAAAGTGCTTCACAGGAGCATGGGAATACATTGAACTTAGTAAGTTAAGAAAACATTAAAATTGCCTTTTTAAAAGACAATAAAAACAAAAAGTGAGTAAAACTAATAAAAACACATTTAAATAATTTGCAACAGCAAGCAAAGAAATAAAGTTCCAGATTAAAAATAAGTTGCGTATCTTATTTATTGGAAAGCCGCTGTGAACAATAACAAGTATTGTCTGTAACAACTTTTCCTGGTCTTTCCCATGTTACTGATCCAGGGCTCTACTTGTTCAGTTATTGGGTTTGAATCAACCCAGGTCTAATGATCCATACAATGACTGACATGCCCCTGAGTCATATAGATCTTCTCTCACCAGCTTCTATAAATACTCTGCTAAAGCTCCTCAGGCCCTGGTGTTGTAGAGCCCGGTTACTATTGACTACAACTAAAATAACCAATTGGCTCAGCACACTTGAACTTGTGCACAAACGGTCACATATGAGCATCCTGGTGCACAAACATTCCAGTGTTAGACCTGATTTAAGTGCATGTGTTGTATATCTGGATTAAGATTTTATTTTCTTAAAACTGCACCACTTGTGTCAATCATTAAAAATGTCTGGACATGCGATAATAGCCATCTCTACTTAATGTCTATGCCCTGTCTGACATACCTGACCTGTCTAATCCTCTCTCTGTTGGCAGAGGGCGAGCCCATTGAAGCCATCGCCAAGTTTGACTACGTTGGGCGCTCTTCCCGAGAGTTGTCCTTCAAGAAGGGCGCCTCTCTGCTGCTGTATCAGCGGGCGTCAGAAGACTGGTGGGAGGGACGGCACAACGGCATCGATGGCCTGGTGCCACACCAGTATATTGTGGTCCAAGACATGTGAGTGTTCTTCATTCAGCGTCATTTTAGATATGAAAATCAATCTATCCAATCAGCAGCACGCTTCTGAGAGTAGGAGTATCATCCTTGATGATCCCTTCACTTTTCATCTTGCGCCCACATCAGGTCAAAAATGTAATTTGTTCAATACTTTATGACCAATAACTATGATATTCCCACCAGCCTCAGCTAGTGTTGTGCTAAAGATACTAAACTAAAATGGTTAACATGGTAAACATTATACCTGCTAAACATCAGCATGGTCACTGTTAGCATGATGACATTAGCATTTAGCTCAAAGCACCGCTGTGCGTGAGTACAGCCTCACAGAGCTGCAAACATGGCTGTAGACTTAACACTCTTAAGGGCCGTCCACACCAAGAACAATATCTACAACAATAACTGTAAATATAACCATGTGAGCACTAACACTAATTAGCAATAAGGTTCTGCAAACAGTGGCGTCATGCATGCGCTGCACACTCGTGTGTCGGAGCCCCAACAATGGATAATGAGGACCTGTTACTGCTGTACGTCGCTCAGAGAAAAAAGTTCAGACAAGGAGCAAGGATGCATAAGAAGAAAACGGTTAACAGTAGCCACCGCTTTGCGGTGAGTTAATAGAGAGAGAGGGAGGCTCTTGAATTCAATAAGTACACTTTATTGCTGATAGAAGATATGTCGTTAAAAAAACATTTTACTAATCCTGAGTGGGACAAAAGCTCCTTCGTATTCGGATGGAGTTTGTCTTTCATCAAAACGCCCCAACGGTATCGTTCACCACTGTTGTTGTCGTTACAGTTGTGTGGTCTCCGCCATCCACCTGAGTTAGGACAATTTTTAAAACGATACATTTATAGTTATCGTTCTTGGTGAAGAGGGCCCTTTGTTATCGCAGGATTAAAAACAAGGCGGTACACTGAAGAAATGTTCCTTTCTACTCTTAAACTACCAACGGCTCCACTCAGAGCCTTAGAGATGTGGTTTAAGGAACCGTCCTCCAGCTTTTCCCTGACTTTGTTGACCTTGCTCTATAAAAGGCCGCGGACTCCCAGCCACATTTGTCCTGAACGCTGCTGTGGCCCTCGCTCTGTGGAGCGTTCTCCATCTCCAGGGTTCACAACCAGCCCTTCTGTCACTCTCCCATTCTCAGCACTAACAAGCATACACTCTGCCATGGCGACTGTTGGTGCCTAATGGACTGGATTCTCGTTAGGACGGGAACAAAATCACTCCAATCACTTAGTAGCTGGCCGACAAAATGGCCATTTAGAATTCCTTCCCCTCTCTCCTCTTCTGTTCTTTCCCCTGCCGTCAATGTGCCACGATCAATAATTCACCAGGAGGGGCACTGCTGATGGGGTGTCCTCTTAGTTAATGAAAGAGCAGGGGGATTTACAGCTGTACAGGTTGTCCCCGAGCCTAGTAACATCCTGCTCTCTACTTAAACAGAGCAGGCAGAGGAGTGTAAGAGCACACAGGGTTGTGATCTTCATTTGTCCCATAAAAGAGCCCAGAATAAAACATTCAGAGAAACATCTGAGAGACCTACTTCAGCACAGGAAGCGTCTCTCAAAACTTTCTCGTGTCTGTCTGTAAATTGTGTTTACTGCCGCCTCCGCTGTGGATAAGTGCTCGTCCTTGCTCTGTCTCTGTCTGCGTGCATTCATGCGGATACACTGAATAAGTGGCTGTGTTTTATATAGGATAATACACATCATCAGAGGCAGCGGTGCAGCTCAGGAGCTCTGAATACTGCCACCTGACAGGCACCAACTGTACCCAGCAACCACTCACACACCTCACTGAAGCCCATACAGCTGGCTCGTGTGTGGGCATGTGCGTGTCACAGTATATCACCAGAATAGGCCGGGGAATATGACTCATCTGACTCTCGGGACCTTGGGGCTGCTGGAAATAGAGACATGCTGACTCACAGAAAACAGATATCAAATACTGTCATCGAAGAACGGTGCAAATTCAGATTTGCTGATTTCGGCTTTTCTTTTCCTTTTTCTCTCACTTCCTTTTTCTTATTCCATGTCTCCAATGTCACTCTGTCTCTGTGTCCCAGAGATGACAACTTCTCAGACACTCTGAGTCAGAAGGCTGACAGCGAGGCCAGCAGCGGCCACACTGGAGAGGATAAATGCTTGGGAAAAGACATCGGCTCGCCCTCTGACATCAGGATCTCTGAGGCCTATATTACCAGGTTGGTTTTCCCACGGCTGTATAGCTGCACTGTATTGCACCGCAATATCTCATAAACTCATACGTTTGTATACGTGACCAAAATTCTGGCATTTTAAAATCTTTGCATTCTCCATATAAAAAGTCTGAACGTTTAAAACTGCTGATGTTCTGTTGGTGCAGTTACAGCAGAAGTGACAAAACATGACAAGAAGCAGCAAATGTTTTTACCAAAGGGATATAAAGGTTCTTGCAGTATTTTAAAATAACTGTTTCATTCAACAATGCAGTGGACATTATTATAATTTTTTTAAATGTTCAAGGTTATCAAGCATCCCGCTGTGTTAATTAGTGCCAGTCCTCCTGACACCATAGTGACCAATGTATGACCACAACACATCTTCACATTGGCTTAATCTAATTATAGATCCAGTGGACTCACAGTCCAGCAGCATGTCTGTAAGCCTCAGTGTTGTGTCATCTAAGATGCTTAAATGGCTTCAGGTGTGAATACCTGCACAAACTCAAGACACATATAAAATGAACAACATTTATATAGAGAGATTGGGACTTGGACTATTTGTTTTCAACCTTTTACTCCAATGCACTTTTAACAACATGCATGTTATACGGGTACGCACCCAACATGTGTTGCGCGTGCTGCTTCCTCCTGTCATTCTGTATCTTCAGCTCACCTGTCGGCCTAATTCCCACTGGATGACTTCTCTCGCTCTATTTTATTCAAATATTGTGATATATTATGTTTATTAAATACCAGCTGGTATCAGCTAGACACAGTGGAACATACTGTATATGCACAGGGAGGCATGGCACCCAGAGCAGAGACACACGCATATCTAGTCACACCTCAGACTTTTTGGCAGCGTCTGCTGGTGGCGAGCCAGAATTTTGTCTCCTCTCTTCATTGCTGCATTTCTGGTGGCGGAGAGAGCGACCTTGAAGCGTGTCTGTTACTGGCTCTTGCCAAACACATGAACAAAATGCTGTTTTATTTAGAGCCGTACTCCCTCGACTTCCCTGTTGAAATGTTGATGATTCATACTAGAGGCAGTATTTACACCACCACAGGTATTTGTAATGCAGAATACATCTGAATGAATCGTCTTTTTCCACATCACAGCCTTAATGAAGCCGTCTACCTGTCACCAGCTCCTAGGTGACTTCCATCTTCATCTGCATCTCCTATCCACCCCCCCCCCCCCCCCCCCCCCCTGCTATTGTATTCAGACAATCCTCAAATATGTTGAATCATTTATATCCTGAGCTTTATTTAGATCTTTTCCACTCGTGGTGTTCTCAATCTACAACACACTCATCAGACGGGAACGTCTTGTAGAGTTTGACGTCACAGCGAGCGTCAGTAAACGGCACAGTTAAGTTAGTGCCTCTTTGAGAGGAGAGGATACTTATTCACGGGATTACACCAATTAATTACAATTCATCAGTTTTGTGTTTTGATCGAGAGAAACTCTTCGAATGCCTTGTGATTTACATTATTAGCAGTCATATAAACAAAGGGTGACATGTGAGTGTGGGGCCTGTTGGCAGAGTGAGTGGCAGCGCCTGTTGTTGTACACACAGGTGTTATGAATGCAGACTGCTCCCCCTGCAGGTTCTCAGCGCTTCCTGCAGTTGTTTACTAATTCAAATTTCTCACTGCAGTCAGAAAAAAAAAATGTTTTTCTCAGCAGCCTGCTCATCTCCACCAATGAGTCTTTATTTTCCCATGTCATCAGTAGCTGTTAGCGCTGTCACGTAGGTTTTTTATGTGCACATTTATTAATATTTTAACATTTTGTTTGCACTCCAGAGTGTTTTGTGGTGTGTGTGTGTGTGTGTGTGTGTGTGTGTGTGTGTGTGTGTGTGTGTGTGTGTGTGTGTGTGTGTGTGTGTGTGTGTGTGAGCAGGTCCAGGTTTCAGAGTGTTACATAAGCACCGTTGGGATTGACGTGAGACCTTGTAGTAAATGTAGACGAGTAGCTTCACACTGATATTACATTCTCTGAGCTCATATCCGTACTTCATTATTGCTTTTAGTTTAGCGCGGTGATGACGCTGTCTGTGAATCTTAATGATAACGGCTGAGACTGGCGTTCATTAAGCAGAGGTAAACTCCCAAATGAAGCCATTCGCTGCGGAGAAGTGATTATAGGATGAGTCATTCACTGCTTGTTCATCATCACGAAGAACCAATAATGCAGAATTAAAAGTGAATCTGTCATGTATCAGTTCAAATGTTCATTTCATATTTCAAGTTTTCGCCATTTCAGAAAATAATATTCCAACTGGAAAAAGTGACAAAATAATTAAATGATTTTGTGTTTTGTTTTTACCTTAAATGAGATGTCATGTAACTATATGCATTGTAGTGCTTTGCCTACAGGCATGCTCAAATATATATTTTTAGTCATCTAGCTGCCTGACTACTGTAGTCCTAAATATGCAGAGATGCCTGTTCGAGTCATACTGGAGATGATGTGCTGCTCTATTGGCCTTTTATGGTGCAATAGAGAGTTACTGTGGAGAAACAACCCAGCAAGCATGTGTGAGTATGAAGGAGTGTGTCTGATGCCTTCATGTTCAGCTCTGTCTCTCCATGTTTTAAATGTGTAGCTTCTCCCAAGGAGCCTGTTTTGGTGCTCTGACAAACCACAGGCCTCCCTCCTCTGGCTGGCAGCCAGCTCCGCTCTTACCTGCTCTCCAAATAAGCTTCTCGGAGCCGCAAGCACTGACATCGCCACTGATTATTGGGGCACATGACGGCGGATGCATGCCCACATATTGTAATGTGGAAAACCTTGTGCGTCCAATTTGGAGGATTTTAAAGTCTGAAGGTTTACTGTGTTGATGAATCCCTTAAATACTTTCAATCACCAAAGGCTTAAGTTATAGAAGACAATCGAAAAACTAGAATGGCACTCGGATTGCGCAGTTCTTCGCCAAGGTCAAAGGTGCATTCACGTGATATCGTCCCATTTCCCGTGTTGGGAAGTCGTTCTTCTGACTTCGGGTGTCGTGAGCTTTAAGTCGTAATGTGGAAACAACATGGATGCTACAAAGAAGATGTGTTGCATTTTATAGCTCACGTTGTTCCTACTCAAGGAGGGCAGAGGTACTAACGTGGCTTTTAGTTTGTTGCGAACACCTTTACATTTGGGAAATGCAAAGTGGCGCCACAGCTGTAATTAACAGCTTAACTCGATGTGCAATGTTTGGGTATGTGGTCAAATGTTAAATGCAATAAATAAATTGTTTGCGTTGTTGTTTCCTCTCCGTCCCAATCTTCTATCCCAGCAGGCACAAGAAAAGATCAGAACCACCATCACGGCGGCCCCCTGCCCGCCCCAGTGATGTCCACTGCATGGTGCATTCCTCCCAGCATGGCCACGGAGGCACGCCAGAGATGGGCTCCCCAGTTCTCGGCCACTTCAGCCCACGGGACATGCTGCGGACTCGCAACCACATGCCCATGGACAGCCCCGAACGCCGCCGCCGCACTGGCCACGGCAGTCTGTCCAACATCAGCCGCCACGAGTCGCTGAAGAAGATGGAGAGCCCCCCGATCCGTCGCTCCACCTCTTCGGGCCAGTACACGAGCTTCACTGACACCCACCACCACCACCATCACGGCGGCAAGCCCCTGGATCCGGAGACCATCGCACAGGTCAGCGCGGGACGAGCAGCGACCCGACCGCAGCTCCCTCCACCATCAAAGCCCTGCCCCGCTCTGTAAACACATAGTCAGTCCCTGTCTTCTGCTTCCTCTGGCTGCATCTGTGTCCGTGTGCTAAATACACGCACAAGACTAGCTTCACAGGCAGACAGCAGGGAGCATAGCTCGACACCGGGACTCATCGCAGCATATTTACTGCAGTCGTAGGTTGTGAGCAACTCTCCAGAAATATCACAAAATGTTTATTAATGCAGACGTCCGTCACTGCTGATGGAAAGGGTGTGGCTGTAATCTGTTGTCACATACTTAGTATAATAGTTAAAGCCATGAATGACATTTGTATAGAAGCTGAATTGGAAAGCAGAGGTCACAGAGAGCACTTCAAACTGTGCTGGGCTGTCTGTCTGCCTACTGGGAGCATGCTCAGATGAACATATCTTGTCATCTCTGCATCTCCTTCGCTAGTTAAAGTCATTAGCATGCAGAGGGAGAGGTGCCGGTGCAAAGTAATACTCTCTGCATGTATAATGCATGCTTTCTTGAGAAACTGTCACTGTGGTCCTCTGTTAACATCGCTTTTTGTGTTTCCTGTCGTACTCTACCTTCTCCATCTCTAATTTATTTTTCCCTCCCTCTCTTTTAGTTTTCTCTCCCTTTCACCCCCACCCTTCCTGTGCGTCGCTCATCTCTCTCACCAGTGTTATAATCTCCCTTCTCCTCTCTTACCCTCGCTCTCTCTCCTGCAGGACATAGAAGAAACCATGAACACCGCTCTGAACGAGCTGCGCGAGCTCGAGCGGCAGAGCTCGGCCAAGCACGCCCCGGACGTGGTGCTGGACACCCTGGAGCAGCGGCAGACCTCCGGCGGCAGCGGCGGGGGTCCCACGCCAGCCAGCTCCAGCGAGTCCCTCAGCCCCATCCACGGCGTCATGCTCAGATCCACCGCCAACACCGAGCCACCCATCCGCCGCAGCACCAGCTCCTCCAGCGACACTATGAGCACCTTCAAGCCTCTGGTAGCGCCCCGCATGGGGGTGCAACTCAAACCCCCCGCCTTGAGGCCCAAGCCCATGGTCCTGCCCAAGTCGAGTCAGGCCTCACAGCCTCCGGTTACATCCGCTCAGGACCCTCTGGACAAGTCCTGCACCATGTAACCTCTGGGACAGAAATGTAAAACAAAGACTCTCTGCAAAATGCTACCAGTGTCTAGTCGTTAGAGACTTACAACATATAATATCTAAGAGCGTGTAAAATACTTGGAAAAGAGGTTTCCTTGTGGTGTTTTGAAGCTTCATAAAGAGGACTCAGGATCTGAGAGACTCGTGTAGTGTGATGACAGATCTGTCTCAATATCATGTGCACAGTTATGTGTTAATATGTTTAGGTTAATATTATCAAACACAACAAATCACAAAGGCTTCCTTCAAGGTTTTAGAAAATATACACTAGTTAGTTTAGTTTACAGACATTCATGAACTTTGAACAAAACACGCCGCATGCAGCTCCTCTGTTTACCACTGAACCAGAAACGGAGCTTGAAGAGAACTGTAGTAACCGCAGTCTCACACTAGATTCTGATTTTCTTTTCGCTCTTACCTAGGAGGGCCATTGAAGGTGTTGTGAACTGGTTGAAAGGTCTTACTGCCTTTGAGATGTAACTGATTTCACATGTTAATTATTATAAAAGGTGCTGTGACCTGTAGAGAAACAGTTTGAAGGTTGGACTGATTACGGGCCTGAAGAGCCCTTAACAACTAACGGTACTGTGTTCATAGATAGTAGTACTGATAGCCGTGTGCTTTTTCTTTCTTTTTGGCAAAGCATACGTCTCCTGTGTCTCAGAAATGTACAAAGATCACCTCTGTGCTGGATTCACTCACATTTATTTGCCTGGAATGAGATATGACTATTGGACTAAACCACTACTTCATGATGTTTGAATTTGATACACTCTTGAATTCCTGCATCAGTAACTCACGATGCACGCATAAAATATGCCTAATAATAACGTAAGCCTTTGCATCTGTATAACAAATGGGGAGCAGTGTGAAAAATGATCATCTCCTATACAGTATATACAACACATACACTATATTATACGGCGTGGAACACATGCCACAGCTTCTTTCTTTTGCCTTGCTTGGCTTTAGCTACCCAAAGATATGACTACAAGTTGAAAGCATGGATGTTGACGCTCCTTATATGATGTAGGCATTCTTCATATTGACTCGTGTACAGACTCATGGCAGCGCCCTGTGGGTGCGCCGCCGGTAGCCATGGACCTAATGACTGTTAGCGTGAAAGCCTCCTCATATGTTCACCCTATGCTTGTCTGAAAACAGCAGCTCGCTTTGTGTCTCTCCAGTGCGTTTCATGTTCAGGTGAGAATGTCGATATGTTTCTGAATTGTTCTCTGACTGACATTGAGGCTCTCTGTGTGGATTTTCTGAATTTGTGGATAATGACGCCTCTATTTGACATGTCAGAAAACACACAATCAGCGATGTGTGTGTGTGTATGTGTCGAGTAATCATTTTAAATGCAATAGCCCCATAAAACTGTATGTGCCAGAGCTCCAACTGTGTGACTGCACCCCTGTCTGTCGTATTTTCTTCTTCTTCTTTTATTTTATTTTAAATAACCTCAGTACTGTAGATAAAACAGATACTGGGTGCATGTCCTGGAAATGTTCGGCTAGCATTATAACACACACAAAAGACTTTCTAACAGCAGGTTTACACTATTTTTTGACTTGACAAATATTGTGTGTATAATAATCAAAAGATGATTCCTTTCTGACTTACTAACTTTCATTATTTTTGTAATCATTTTTGTTGTGTTTCTGGGTAGAAATGAATTAGAACAAATGATGTAGAATAAAT